>NW_027127755.1:0-61000 GCF_037325665.1 Littorina saxatilis | reverse complement strand
TTAAGCGACATGTATTAGAATAAAAAATAAATCAGTTGCAATTGTAAATATGTATGCTCCGAACGAAATAAAAGAAAAAGTTAAATGTGTTGATGAATTGACGGAACAAATTAAAAGTTTTGATTGCGATGAGATTATAGTGTGTGGTGATTTTTAATTGTGTTTTGAATAATGAGATGGTTGTCATAGCTGGCGAGTTTCATTCGGGGGATAACGTGGCAAAATTTAATGATGTGCTTTACACATGTGACTTGTTTGATGTCTGGAGGTTTTACAACCCGGAAACAAAAAAATTGACCTGGTCAAGAAAGTCTCCGTTTATTGCCAGGCGACTTGATTACATTTTGGTTAGTTCCGGTATTTTTTGTTTGAATTTGAATTGTGGCATGGTAAGTGTTCCTTTTTCAGACCATAGAGGGTGCCTGGTTCGAATGAAAGTATGTGAGATTGTACGAGGCAAAGGTTATTGGAAGTTTAATAATTTGATGCTGGAAGATATTGATAATGTTAATGAAATGAATATTTTTATCGATGGATTTTGTAGTGAAGAATTAGATTGTCAATTCTATTGGGAAATGTTAAAAGTTAAAATAAGAGAGTTCACCATTAGTTATAGTAAACATAAACAAAGTCAAAGGAGAAATGAAGTTGCAAATTTGTGTAATAAACTGAATGATTTAGACGTTTATCTGAGTAAAAATCCCCGCTGCTACGATACCCATGTGTGTCTGTGTACAGGAGTCGGTACTTACCTGACAACCACAACCACCACCTTCGATCAGTTCATAAAGTGTAAGGCCCCTTGCCTCCAAACGTCAGCTAAATCCGTTGTTGTAACTTCTAGAAAGTGTCGGGTAGTAAATATTTACCTTTACCTATGGCAACGGACATGCGCAAACTGCCCCGTTAACATGACTAGCGTGAGTCACGCCCACTAACAGTTCTACTCATGAACGGAGATTACAACACTCCCCCACCACCCCTTCCTACCCTCAACGCACACATCTCCCCCTTGCAAAACGCAAAACGGCTGCAAGCAAGACCAAAGAGCCATGATTGTACACAAACCGCTTTACTATCTGTGTAAAAAAAAAAGTCAAACGTGGCGAGTACTGACTCGCCTGACTACTCAGGTAAAAAGGGAAAGAAAAGGAGGATGAACATTGCAAACGCATCAATGCCTTCTGTTGGGTTCGGTGTTTTGTACAGAAATGTCTTCTGAAGCCGTCATCAACACGAACACAACGATTGCAGAAGCAAACTCTGTACCGTCACGACTGAGACACAAGACTGATTATTAATTGACAGCTGCAATGCGAACACAGAACAAAGACGTTTTGTGTACTCACGTCAAGTCTGCACCGACAAACTAGGAACAGACGGAAAAGTCCGAACAAAAGTAAATGACGTCAAATTCTCTTTCGTTTTGCCTGTAAGTTTGTTATGACGTCTTTTTGCGACAATTGTTTTGGCTTCCGGAGTCATTGTAGACTGCGGAAACAGCAACTCAGAAGTAGCTAAGCCCGTGTCTTGAAACAGCTGAAACACTCTTTTGGGTTGCCGTTTCAATGTTAACCAAAAAGTTGAAGAAAAACAAGAGGCGAAGCCTTCAAGGCTCCCGTAAGAAATCAACAAACAGTAACACAAACTCACTCACTCCGTCACACACACACACACACACACACACACACACACACACACACACACACACACACACACACACACACACACACACACACACACACACACACACAGAGTAAGCATAGGTGACACTGTGCAAGAAAACGAGACACTAGATCTAGATCTGTCTGTTTGCATGTAGCCTACTTATACACGACTGCCAACAGTAGTCTCGGCCCGCTCAAAATAACAATGACCGAGACATTCCTTCGCGTGACGTCTAACCTTCTTACGCCATAATGTGACGTCTTCAAATGACGAAATGTTAAAGTTTCTACCACAGACATACACACGCACATACGAACGCACGCACGCACGCACGCACAGACAGACAAAGTTACGATCGCATAGGCTACACTTACGTGAGCCAAAAACCAATGTTCAGTTGCGAAATGACAGCGGATTGAGCATTTAGTCCGGTTGATGAAGGTACGATTGAAGTTTTTATTTACTCCGTCAACCAACAAGACTAGATTTGTAGCAGACGACCAACAAAGTATGCGTTTTTACTGTCTTGTGATGACGATTATGTCGTTATAAATTGTCTGTACGTTGTGAAGACATTTCAAAAGAAAATTTAGCTTTGATGCGTTACACCTCCGATTTATCCATTGAATTGGTAATTCGTCTCGAAAGGATGAATGAATTCATGATGTCTTTTCTGGAACTGGACAAAACTGGCCTTGCCAAGACTGAAACAAAATATAGTTTTACTATACAACTTCTAGGCTTGAGTTGATTATTCTGCCCATGGTGAATTTACCATGCTTTGTTTGACAAATTCTCCTTACTTTGGTCATACCATATATATACGTTACAGCTCCGAGTCATCCATGGTATATAGCGTTATATTTTGTCTCCAGGGGTGAAAGAATATAATGACGTCACTCTCGGCAGAGCCTCGAGTGACGTCATCGTATTCGTTGACAAAGTCTCGACAAAATATCACGCGATACCATGGATAGACGTACCTGTAACTTATACATGATAGTTGTACTCATGCAATTGAGATCATATCACGATCGAGATTTCAATGAATAGAAGACATAATACTTTGGCAGGCACGCGTTCAAGGGTGTCATTGACATTGGTAATTCTATCGGGCAGTACAAATAATCGCTCTAGAGTATCAAGAAGATTCAAACTGTGCAAAGAAGCGCTTGAAATTCTGGTAATGCTCACCGTTAATTAATGTACCCATCGGAATAACCCTTATCTTGGCAACAGTATGATTAACTGGTTGACGATAGCACGTTCCGATATTTTCACATTAGAATAGGTGAAATACCATAATATTTTGGGTCAATGCAAACACTGAATATTTTCCACTATCTAGTTAAAAGGAAAAGAACGAAAAACTAAATAAAAAGATGTTTGTTCGGTGGGGCATTACAGGATTTAGCTGAGTGTCACAGAAGTAGAAGTCAAAAGGTAGAAAACAAAAAGTGGACGGGAGGAGGCCTTATATCAGACACCCTGACTTTGGGGACCTGTTCCACTTGCCCTTTGTGTTCAGTCTTTGCAAAACAAATGGAATGAACTGTGTAAACAAATATTTGCACCAACTTTTGTACCGCAATTATGAAATTCATTTCCGTGTAATTTTATTCAAAAAAGCAAAGGCACTCAACTTGGCTATCGAATACTCTTTACAGATCAAAGATTACCTTTACAGGGATCTCATGACCGTCGCCCAAATAAGGGTACCCCAAAAGTCGATCTGACAAAAACGTATGGTACCAAATAAAAAATCGACCAATAGGCACAATTTGGCAACTTTTGCATCAAGAAGGTCAATTAAAGATCTTTGCCGACATGCAAGACGTGTTTCGGATAAATGTTTGGAACATAAGAGGCCACTACACAGATGTTATGCAATCACCGAAAACTTAGTTTTACGACTCTTTAAAGGTTTGTCATAGTGGACACGCGCTGTACAGGCCTGACAGAGAGTCGCGTCCCGTGGGGCGTTAGCTAAACGTGTGTTTTGGAAGGCTGCCTCGTGTTGGTCACAGGCTTGTGCAGGGAACCATTGGTTATACACTTGGTAAAACTGCTCTCGCAGTTCAGGTCTCTTTAAAACCGAATACCAAGGAAATGCGTTCATTGGTTTGTGTTCTAAAACCTACTTTTGTGAGGGAGACAGTGCCGCCTCACTCGTAGCTTTGGGTGATAGAACTTGTTCTATCCCCGCGAGACTGTCGTAGGGCAATCGAATGGATTCGCATTTCTTGTAGCCAAATTTAACGCGTTTTGAGGGATTTTCTCAACAGATGGAGGTGTTATCTGTTACCCTGGATAGGCTATAATCTTGTCTATTCTTGTGCAAAGTGTTCGGCGCAGTTCAAGTTCAGAGCACAGCTGTCGCGTCATGCCAGGAAGTACACGATCGAACTTTGTGCACTTTGATGCCGTGATTCCTAATTTGGTTCGATTCTGTGTCGATTCTGTTTGTTCAGGCAATGGTTTTGTGTTCCATTTAGGGACATCTCATAGCGCCGGTCAAATGATTTTGTTTGGAAAGAATGTTAGCCAAGATGTTTTGTTTTCGTCAAAGAGAATTTAAGCGACATGTATTAGAATAAAAAATAAATCAGTTGCAATTGTAAATGTGTATGCTCCGAACGAAATAAAAGAAAAAGTTAAATGTGTTGATGAATTGACGGAACAAATTAAAAGTTTTGATTGCGATGAGATTATAGTGTGTGGTGATTTTTAATTGTGTTTTGAATAATGAGATGGTTGTCATAGCTGGCGAGTTTCATTCGGGGGATAACGTGGCAAAATTTAATGATGTGTTTTACACATGTGACTTGTTTGATGTCTGGAGGTTTTACAACCCGGAAACAAAAAAATTGACCTGGTCAAGAAAGTCTCCGTTTATTGCCAGGCGACTTGATTACATTTTGGTTAGTTCCGGTATTTTTTGTTTGAATTTGAATTGTGGCATGGTAAGTGTTCCTTTTACAGACCATAGAGGGTGCCTGGTTCGAATGAAAGTATGTGAGATTGTACGAGGCAAAGGTTATTAGAAGTTTAATAATTTGATGCTGGAAGATATTGATTATGTTAATGAAATGAATATTTTTATCGATGGATTTTGTAGTGAAGAATTAGATTGTCAATTCTATTGGGAAATGTTAAAAGTTAAAATAAGAGAGTTCACCATTAATAATAATAATAATAATAATAACGGGCAATTATAAAGCGCCTTATCAGAAGTTCAAAGCGCGTGACAACAATACATGTATACAAAAATCATACAATCACTGTCAGATTCAAACAACACATCATGCACATCTCACATCCCCAGACTCTATACTAAGGAACTATCCGTAGTGTTGTTGGAACAAGTGAGTTTTCAAATTGGACTTAAAAGATGAAATGGATGGAGAGTGACGTAATTGAAAGGGGAGTGAATTCCATAACTGAGGTCCATAATACGAAAACGTGCGGAAGCCATGAGCCTTGCGTTTAAAGCGACCTTGACGGAGAAGTCGAGCATCATCAGAAGAACGAAGGGTGCGAGAGGGAGTGTAGAGAGAGACCAGTTCAGAAAGATAGGCAGGTGCCGATTCAGAGATGATATTGTAGCAGAAGCAGGCAGCTTTATACCTAATACGTTCAGATACAGGAAGCCAGTGAAGTTCTTTCATGAGAGGAGTGCAGGGTTGTCGATGCTGTGCTCTGAAAATGAGACGTGCAGCAGAGTGTTGTACTTTTTGCAAGGGTTGGAGAGTGGAGTCAGGGCAGCCTATGAGAAGGGAGTTGCAGTAATCTAATCTGGACAGAATGCAGGATGTAACGAGAGTTTTAGTGGCATCAACAGTGAGAAATTTTCTTATGGAACCTATTCTTCTGATCTCAAAGTAACATGTCTGACAGACTTTTTTGATGTGTTGTTTCATTGAGAGGTGGGAGTCCATGATGAACCCAAGATTCCTAGCACTATCAGAGAGAGAAATGTCACTAGAACCTACTGTGATGGAGGCTGGAAGGGAAGTTGTCGAAGAGGAAGCTCCAAAGAAAAGAAGAAACTCAGTCTTGTCATCATTTAACTTGAGCATATTGTTTGTCATCCATGATTTAATATCTGAAGTGCAGTTTTGGAGAGTGTGCGTCACCGCTTGGATTTCTGTAGGCTTGCATGCTTGTTGGAGTTGTGTGTCGTCTGCAAAGAGGTAGTGATTGACTGCGTGTTGCTTGATGACGGCAGAGAGAGGAGTGGTGTATAGTACAAATAAAACTGGGCCTAGAACTGATCCCTGGGGAACGCCGAAACAGAGAGGAGATGGAGGAGATGAGAGATTATTGACAGACACATACTGACTACGGCCCTGTAGATATGAACTAAACCAGTGAAGAGCGGTAGAGTGAATGCCAAAAACAGATTCGAGACGAGAGAGCAGAACAGAGTGATCGATCGTATCGAACGCAGCTGAGTTATCCAAGAGAAGCAGAACTGATAGGTCATCATTATCCAGAGCAGAAAGAATGTCATTCACAACACGAAGCAAAACAGTCTCGGTGCTGTGGCCAGCCCTATACGCTGACTGAAGAGGGTTGCAGAGGTTGTTGGTTTCAAGGTGGGAGAGAAGCTGACTAAGCACTACTTTTTCCAGAATTTTAGAAATGAATGGCAAGTTGGAAACAGGCCTATAGTTTTTCAACTGATTTTTATCCAGAGATGGTTTCTTGATCAAAGGTTTAACTACTGCAGTTTTCAAGTCCATTGGCACAGTGCCAGAAGTGAGAGAAGAGTTGATTATGTTGGTTATGATGGGAAGAAAAAGGTCAAGGTTTTCATAAAACAAGTTGGTGGGGATGGGGTCTAGCTCACAAGACTTTGGCACTGTGTTCTTCAAAATCTTCAAAACAAACTGCTCAGATACAGGAGTGAAGCTATCCAACAAAGAACCAGAGAATTGTGAAGCCGGAGGCGAAGCCACTGGTGGAGGAAAGCTATTTCTGATGGTTTCGATCTTCTCAGTGAAGTAGTCAGAAAATACAGTTGGCAGGTCCTTGGGGTCATGGGTGGTAGGGAGGCTGGAAACCGTCTGTTTTCCAAGCAGAGAATTGAAATTTTGAAAAAGTTCTTTGCATGTTCTACTACCTATAATCTGGGCAGAGAAGAAAGCAGTTTTAGCGCCTTCAACTAAGTCATTTACTTTGCGTTTGATGGTTTCAAAAATCTCTTTGTGAACAGTGAGTTTGGATTTAAGCCAGCACCTCTCCGCCTGACGACGTTCACGTTTCAGTTTGCCAAACTGCTCAGAGATGCTACCGAACCACGGGTTAGATTTCCGCTGACGAACCGTGCGTTGGCAGAGAGGAGCGTGCCTATCAAGAATTGAGCGCAACGTCTGGTTATATTCAGTGACAGAGCAATCTTGAGATAAACCAGCTACATCATGTCTAAAAGACTCCTTATCAATCTTCTTGATGCTACGAAAAGTTATTGTTACAGGGGCAGACACAGGCTTTGGAACATTTAGACGACATAATACGGCGTTGTGGTCAGACTTAAGGTCGTGACTGACAAAACATGAACTGACAATGGCATCAGAAGGGCGATGAATGACTAAATCTAACATGTGACCATGCTTATGAGTCGGAGAGTCAACAGACTGGTGAAAACTGAACATGTCGAACAAATCTGAGAGTTTCTTGGTGTTGGAGTCCTCAGCATTTTCAAAATGAAAATTAAAGTCACCCATCACAAGAGTTTTCCCAGGCAAAGAATCACAATGCTCAAGAAAGTCTGGAAACTGGTCAAAAAACATAGTGTTCGTGAGCTTATTCTTCTTGCTTGGAGGTGGCCTATAGACACAGGCGATGTTGATTCTAGAATCCTGAACGGTCATAGTCAGAGTAGCAGCCTCAAAGGTGGGATGGCTCAGAGGTGATTGTGTGACGGTGCAATGTTTCTTCAGAGAGTCTTTGAAAACGAAGGCTATACCACCACCTCTACCAGCCACTTCCAGCGAGTCCCGAGCGAAGGACTGCACGGAATAACCCGGCGGAGAAAGATCCTGGAGCTTCGCCTCATCACCCGCAGAACGGAGCCAGGTTTCGGTCAGCAGCATAGCGTCAATATCATAGTCAGAAATGAAAGTACTCACAGCAGTACGTTTGTTGGATTTACCAAGGGATTGGGCGTTAAAAGCACATACAAGAATCTCTGTCGAAGGAGGTTGGTTGGACTTGGTGAGGTTGGTATTCCATGTACTAAGAGTTTGAGATGTGGTGGAGGTCAACGACGATGGGGTGGGTGGATGAACGAGGGGTCGAGTGGTGATAACACTGATGCTATGGCGTTTCTTTCTGCCTCCGCGACAGGGTCGCTTAGAGCGAGGCAGCTTGTATCCCATGGAGAGGCAGCGTAGTCGTGTTATCAAATCGGGGTCAAGGCAGGCGCCTGTGCTTTTCTTTGCCATCAGCTGCTCGCGCGTATACACACCGGTGACACTGTGACGGTTCCCCTACGCTTTGTGTTCGGTGCCCTGACCCTTTGTGTTCGGTTCCCACACGCCAAAATTCGCGGACAAAACATCCATTTATGGTAGTATTACGCAATGTTGCTCTCTGAGAATGGTCTTGTTAGATCTGTGAGTGTTTACACTACATGCCTAGGTGCTGTTGGATTGAAGGTTTTTGATATTTTAGCCGTTATTAGGTAGAATGCCTTCCACTTTACTGCAAAACTGCATAATTCGTAGCATCGGCAAGAAATATCCTACCAAAAAATGCCTGCTTGGAACTGTCCGTGGTCCAGCAAAAAGTTCAACATGTCTGTAGCAGACAGCCCAAGTTTCAAGATTGTAGGGCCATCCAAACAGCCGTAATAATAAAAACAAAAGTAGTCAGTGAAATTGGCTGTGTTCGGTCCCCCCTGTGTGACGTAGGCGTGACGGTTCCCATAATTCATTGTGTCGGTCCCCACTTTCTGTGTCGGACCCCACTTTCGACCTAATTTCTCTGTGACGGACCCCACAACCAGCCTATTTTGTGTCGGTCCCCACACCTTCTTGGATTTATGACTTGCCGGTTACTTGTATCATTGTATTCATTGAATCTAATTGTCTCGGAGTTATTTTTCAGCAAAAACCGGCAAGGCAGCACCTTTTGTGATACCAAGTAAGTCAGATGACATCAGTATGTGTGTGTGTGTGTGTGTGTGAGTGTGAGAGAGAGAGAGAGAGAGAGAGAGAGAGAGAGAGAGAGAGAGAGAGAGAGAGAGAGAGAGAGTTGTGTTTCCGTACCCGCGACAGCGTTTTTCCAGCGGCGCGACGAAAATCAAGCACATAGAAAATGACCAGGAGTGTTTTCACACGCGCGACGCGTTAGCGGCGCGACAAGCGTCAAGCGACGCGATTTTTTTGAGAGGGTCCTGGAGCGATTTTTTCGCGTTGTCGCGCGGCAACGCGGGAGTTTACAGATTTTACCGCATGTTTAAAACGCAAGTACGGAAACACGTCACGCGTTTGCGCGCGTTTTCTTTTGTCGCTGCCGCTGTCGCGGGTACGGAAACAGAACTTACCGCGAGTACGACACTACCGCGAGTACGACACTACCGCGAGTATAACACTACCGCGTGTCACACTACCGCGAGTATAACATTACCGCGTGTCATTTTATGACTTCCATGGCTGAAGGCAAAGGTTGAAATGTTTCCTTGAAATATAAAACAAAAAGGCCTGGTCTGTTCTCTGAACACTAATTCAATGTTTGTCATGCTAACCAAGAACTCAAAACGATCAGAACACACTATCAGAATACATATAGAATGGGTTGCTTCCAATCAAAGTTAGAACACAAACTCACAAGAAGTAAGTTTGCATGCGTTCTCTCTACGGTTATGGTACTCGCGGTTGTGGTACGCGCGGTAGTGTGACACGCGGCAGTGTTATACTCGCGGTAGTGTCGTACTCGCGGTAGTGTGACACGCGGTAGTGTTACACGCGGTAGTGTCGTACTCGCGGTAGTGTGACACGCGGTAGTGACGCTCGCGGTAGTGTCGCATAACCGGAGTGATCTGGAAAGGTGTCAATCTCTCTCTCTCTCTCTCTCACTCTCTCTCTCTCTCTCTCTCTCTCTCTGTCTCTCTCTCACACACACACACACACACACACACACACATACTGATGTCATCTGACTTACTTGGTATCACAAAAGGTGCTGCCTTGCCGGTTTTTGCTGAAAAATAACTCCGAGACAATTAGATTCAATGAATACAATGATACAAGTAACCGGCAAGTCATAAATCCAAGAAGGTGTGGGGACCGACACAAAATAGGCTGGTTGTGGGGTCCGTCACAGAGAAATTAGGTCGAAAGTGGGGTCCGACACAGAAAGTGGGGACCGACACAATGAATTATGGGAACCGTCACGCCTACGTCACAAAAGTGTGGGGGGACCGAACACAGCCAATTTCACTGACTACTTTTGTTGTTTTTATTATTACGGCTGTTTGGATGGCCCTACAATCTTGAAACTTGGGCTGTCTGCTACAGACATGTTGAACTTTTTGCTGGACCACGGACAGTTCCAAGCAGGCATTTTTTGGTAGGATATTTCTTGCCGATGCTACGAATTATGCAGTTTTGCAGTAAAGTGGAAGGCATTCTACCTAATAACGGCTAAAATATCAAAAAACCTTCAATCCAACAGCACCTAGGCATGTAGTGTAAACACTCACAGATCTAACAAGACCATTCTCAGAGAGCAACATTGCGTAATACTACCATAAATGGATGTTTTGTCCGCGAATTTTGGCGTGTGGGAACCGAGTGGGAACCGAACACAAAGGGTCAGGGCACCGAACACAAAGCGTAGGGGAACCGTCACAGTGTCACCGGTGTGGTATAGCGACGAAAGAGCGGTTGAGAGGGCCAGCGCGCGTGGCAGGGGTCAAAGGTCTCGGTGGGTGTCGGGGCAGCGTTCGGTATCAAGCGATTTGGTGAGTTGTGCACGTGCGGCACACATGATGAAAAACATGGCGTACGGTGATCAGTATACTGGAGGGACAGAAGAGAAAGTCTTACCAGAATGCAAACGGCAAACATGGCTAGTCGAAGCGATGGTGGGGAATTCAGAATCCAGAGAAAGGCTGATCGATCCATTGCACAACAGCATACAAACTTTCAGTCACTACAAACACTCACAGAAGATGAAAACAACCAAGAAAGGTGGAGCGAAGATTAGTCTGCCTGCTAGGCGACTTGACCTTGACCTAGTTATGGTAAACATAAACAAAGTCAAAGGAGAAATGAAGTTGCAAATTTGTGTAATAAACTGAATGATTTAGACGTTTATCTGAGTAAAAATCCCCGCTGCTACGATACCCATGTGTGTCTGTGTACAGGAGTCGGTACTTACCTGACAACCACAACCACCACCTTCGATCAGTTCATAAAGTCTAAGGCCCTTTGCCTCAAAACGTCAGCTATATCCTTTGTTGTAACTTCCAGAATGTGTCGGGTACCTTTACCTATGGCAACGGACATGCGCAGAGTGCCCCGGTCTCATGACTAGCATGAGTCGCGCCTACTAACAGTTCTACTCATGTACGGAGTTTACAACACTCCCCCACCACCCCTTCCTACCCTCAACGCACACATCTCCCCCTTGCAAAACGCAAAACGGCTGCAAGCAAGACCAAAGAGCCATGATTGTACACAAACCGCTTTACTATCTGTGTAAAAAAAAAGTCAAACGTGGCGAGTACTGACTCGCCTGACTACTCAGGTAAAAAGGGAAAGAAAAGGAGGATGAACATTGCAAACGCATCAATGCCTTCTGTTGGGTTCGGTGTTTTGTACAGAAATGTCTTCTGAAGCCGTCATCAACACGAACACAACGATTGCAGAAGCAAACTCTGTACCGTCACGACTGAGACACAAGACTGATTATTAATTGACAGCTGCAATGCGAACAGAGAACAAAGACGTTTTGTGTACTCACGTCAAGTCTGCACCGACAAGCTAGGAACAGACGGAAAAGTCCGAACAAAAGTAAATGACGTCAAAGTCTCTTTCGTTTTGCCTGTAACTTTGTCATGACGTCTTTTGCGACAATTGTTTTGGCTTCCGGAGTCATTGTAGACTGCGGAAAAAGCAACTCAGAAGTAGCTAAGCCCGTGTCTTAAAACAGCTGAAACACTCTTTTGGGTTGCCGTTTCAATGTTAACCAAAACGTTAAAGAAAACAAGAGGCGAAGCCTTCAAGGCTCACGTAAGAAATCGACAAACAGTAACCATAGACCTGCAGTAACACAAACTCAATCACTCCGTCACACATACACACACACACACACACACGCACACACACACACACACACACACACACACACACACACACACACACACACACACAGTAAGCATATGTGACACTGTGCAAGAAAACGAGACACTAGATCTAGATCTGTCTGTCTGCATGTAGCCTACTTATACACGACTGCCAACAGTACTAGTCTCGGCCCGCTCAAAATAACAATGACCGAGACATTCCTTCGCGTGACGTCTAACCCTCTTACGCCATAATGTGACGTCTTAGCTTCAAATGACGAAATGTTAAAGTTTCTACCACAGACATACACACGCACATACGCACGCACGCACGCACGCACGCACGCACGCACGCACGCACAGACAGACAAAGTTACGATCGCATAGGCTACACTTACGTGAGCCAAAAACCAATGTTCAGTTGCGAAATGACAGCGGATTGAGCATTTAGTCCGGTTGATGAAGGTACGATTGAAGTTTTTATTTACTCCGTCAACCAACAAGACTAGATTTGTAGCAGACGACCAACAAAGTATGCGTTTTTACTGTCTTGTGATGACGATTATGTCGTTATAAATTGTCTGTACGTTGTGAAGACATTTCAAAAGAAAATTTAGCTTTGATGCGTTACACCTCCGATTTATCCATTGAATTGGTAATTCGTCTCGAAAGGATGAATGAATTCATGATGTCTTTTCTGGAACTGGACAAAACTGGCCTTGCCAAGACTGAAACAAAATATAGTTTTACCATACAACTTCTAGGCTTGAGTTGATTATTCTGCCCATGGTGAATTTACCATGCTTTGTTTGACAAATTCTCCTTACTTTGGTCATGCCATATATATACTTTACAGCTCCGACTCATCCATGGTATAGCGTTATATTTTATCTCACGGGGTAAAAGAATATAATGACGTCACTCTCGGCAGAGCCTCGAGTGACGTCATCATATTCATTGACCCAGTCTCGACAAAATATCACGCGATACCATGGATAGACGTACCTGTAACTTAAATACATGATAGTTGTTCTCATGCAATTGATATCATATAACGAGATTTCAATGAATAGAAGACATAATACTTTGGCAGGCACGCGTTCAAGGGTGTCATTGACATTGGTAATTCTATCGGGCAGTACAAATAATCGCTCTAGAGTATCAAGAAGATTCAAACTGTGCAAAGAAGCGCTTGAAATTCTGGTAATGCTCACCGTTAATTAATGTACCCATCGGAATAACCCTTATCTTGGCAACAGTATGATTAACTGGTTGACGATAGCACGTTCCGATATTTTCACATTAGAATAGGTGAAATACCATAATATTTTGGGTCAATGCAAACACTGAATATTTTCCACTATCTAGTTAAAAGGAAAAGAACGAAAAACCTAAATAAAAATATGTTTGTTCGGTGGGGCATTACAGGATTTAGCTGAGTGTCACAGAAGTAGAAGTCAAAAGGTAGAAAACAAAAAGTGGACGGGAGGAGGCCTTATATCAGACACCCTGACTTTAAGGACATGTTCCACTTGCCCTTTGTGTTCAGTCTTTGCAAAACAAATGGAATGAACTGTGTAAACAAATATTTGCACCAACTTTTGTACCGCAATTATGAAATTCATTTCCGTGTAATTTTATTCAAAAAAGCAAAGGCACTCAACTTGGCTATCGAATACTCTTTACAGATCAAAGATTACCTTTACAGGGATCTCATGACCGTCGCCCAAATAAGGGTACCCCAAAAGTCGATCTGACAAAAACGTATGGTACCAAATAAAAAATCGACCAATAGGCACAATTTGGCAACTTTTGCATCAAGAAGGTCAATTAAAGATCTTTGCCGACATGCAAGACGTGTTTCGGATAAATGTTTGGAACATAAGAGGCCACTACACAGATGTTATGCAATATTCCGAAAACTGTTTTAAGACTCTGCAAAGGTTTGTGGATTTACATCCACACACACAATCATTACTTCACATTAATAGACAAATGATTGTTACAAGTACTGCCAAATTCTCATTCAAGGATGACCAACTAATAACGTTTGCCGTCTCTTCCAGAGGGTGTCCGAAAATATTGACCTTTGCCTCTGGCAACAGACATGCGCAGTGTGTCCCAGTCTCATGACTAGCTCGATTTACACCCACTGATAGTTCTACTCATGCAAGGTGTTGACAACATGTATTGCCCTTTGCCGCCACCCCCCCCCCCCCACCCCCTCCGCCCTCCTCCAAACCTACCCTCGCCTTACACAAGTGCTGCTAAATTATTGACAAAACGCTTCACGGTCTGTGAAAAATAATTGGATAAGCAGAAGAGACTACAGATAAGAGCTCAAGTCAAACGTGGCAAAAAAGTAATGTTCTCCATTAAATACACATCAAGCATTAACTTGGTGCCCCTACAGGAGTCTATGGCTGGTCAGCTAGATATCCAACTGTAACTATTTACCTTCACCTATTGCAACAGACATGCGCAGACCTCTCCTAGCCGAGCCCAGAAAAGCAACCCACCATTGTCAAATCCATGAGAGTTTGTCCCAAGATCACCAAAACACAGGCAAGTTATTGTTTAACTGTTACATTTAGTGTTTATCATCTGGTTTGGTTATTTATTTAAAGTGCTATTGCACTTAGCTGATTGCACACCAGGGATTTTTTTAATATCAAGACCTGAAACCTGAAGACTATCTATATTTTGCAGTTGGACACTGCAGTACTAGAGTTGCTGTTGAACGAAAACCTACCCTTTCATCTTTTGGAGAGTGACCATTTCCAAAAGTTTGTCACAACGGTAAGTGGAGGACCTCAAACACTAATGTGTCGGCGCACAGCTAACAACAGACTGCAGGTAAGAATAGTAACTGATCATGATATATGCAGAGTAAATTTAGCAAATTTAGCCTGCTACACTTAAAAGACCATTGGTGTGGAATTGCCATGGCTCCCCACATAATTATGTTGCATAGTATTGTTACATGCTGATTATTGGATTATTTGTAAACTTTTTGTACAGGACAATCTGAAGCAACAGAAGAATCAGATGATCACAGAGCTGGAGGGGGTCAACCATGTTTGTGTGACTGCAGACTGCTGGACTTCTCGCCATAGGTATATATATACTGGGCTCATCGTGCTTAACATAATCAAGTCTAATATAAAATCGGGTAATAAAAACAACATTCACAGCCTTTCATACGACATTTGACAGAGGAATTATTATGGAGCATTATTGTGTGTGTGTGTGGTTTGTTCTAGGTCCTTTCTGGGTGTCACTTGCCACTACCTTACAGACACCTTTGAAAGAAAGTCATTGGCACTGGCTTGTCGAAGGATCAAGGGGGCCCACACATATGACGTTCTAGGGCAAGAAATTCAGAGCATCCTTACAGAGTTCAGGATTCAAAATAAAGTGCACAGAGTGGTCACAGACAACGGCAGCAACTTTGTTAAAGCATTTCGGTGTGTATTTTTTTCAGTGGATAGCAATACTTTTTTATACTTAATTACACATTTAATTGTAAACATTGTGTTTTAAACTGGTTTTTCTATGTGCAGCATCTTCAGCCAGATCAGCCCTGAGCCGGCAGATGAGGGAGATGACGAAGACGAAGACGACAGTGTCACATCGGTGAGCATCTTTGACGATGCTTCCATGTCTACCTTATCTGTCATCCTGCCCCCTCACCAAAGATGCGCTGCTCACACCCTCAACCTGGTGGCCAGCCGTGACACAGAGAAGGCGATGGAAGATTCTGCCTTTAAAACCGCCAGCAGATCCATGTTTGCCAAGGCAAACGCCATTTGGAATAAGCAGGCTGCTGGTATGTGTGACTTGTTGGATTTTTTTTAAATATCATACAATTACTTTTACACTAAGTTTTTAATACATAAATCACGGCTACTGCTGCCTTAATTCTGACTGTTATCATTGCAGAAAGAAAAAATCAAGGAGTCGGCCGGGCGCCAGCTGGTTACTCCTAATGCCACCAGATGGAACAGTACGTTTGATGCTGTCAAGTGCCTTGCTGACTTGTCTGCTGAGGGCCTGGATAAGATCAGCGACTCCCTTGGCATGCCCAGGTTTTCCAGCCGGGACCGTCTCTTCATGCTGGAGTTCATTCAGGTACAGCATTAAAGTTCAAATCATAGCCATTATTCATTAAGCAGCTATAACAATAAAAATGCATCCATTTTAACATGTATTTCACATTTTTCAGGTGATGCAGCCCTTAGCCCGCAGCCTGGACTACCTTCAAGGGGAAAAGTGTGTAGGACTGGGCAGCCTCCTTCTACAGCTGGAAACTGTCAGAGCCAGGTTGGAGCTGGCAAGGACCAACCTGGAGATCTGCAAGCCCCTGGCCGATGCTGTACTGAAGGGAGTAGCGCACAGGTTTCAGGACAGCTATGCAGACCGAGAGTGTTTGCTTGCCACAGTGTCTGATCCCAGGTATCATGTCAGCACTTCTCAGTTCTGTCTAGTTCTTTTCGTTTTACTATGTACTTCTATTTTTTACTGTATGTAGACAATTGCATTTGCATTATTTTGTATAAAGGCTGCAGCAATATCATATTATATGTTGATGTTTCAGACGCAAGCTGTCATGGACCAACAGTGCAGACCTCAGGGAACGTACAAAGGGTGTGCTGTTTGCTGAGACTGAGAGTGACCAGCCCAGGCAGCCCTCCAGCTCACCTTCACCAGTGCACACAGTGATCAGCCCAGAAAAGGATTGCGATTTTTTTGTGTTTGAAGAAGCCACCCCCTCATCCCTTGTGCAAACGTACATCAGAGAGCCTGTTCAGCCATCACTGCACTCTCTTCACACCAACACCAAGATGAAGAGCCTTTTCCTGCGGAGTAACACAACTCTGCCCAGCTCTGCTGCGGTTGAACGGCTGTTCAGCGCCGCAGGACTGATCCTGACCCCTAACAGGGGCAGAGTAACAGACAGTAATTTTGAGGCCAAAGTCCTCATCAAATACAATGGCGGAAAGGTGTGAAAGGTGTGAAAGATGTGATAAACAATCTGCTCTGCGTGATCGTTTTAACTTTTGTTTTTTAGTGAAGATTTGTGTAAATAAAATGTATTCTGACTTGATTTCTTGTTCTGTGTTTACTGCTTGTGTGGAGTTAAAAGTAGCGGAAAAAGTAGCGGCTACTTTTTGAAAAGTAGCGGAAAAGTAGCGGCTACTTTGTGTAAAAAAGTAGCGGAAATGTAGCGGCTACAAATTTTACTAAAGTAGCGGAGAAGTAGTGGCTACTTTTTAAAAAGTAGCGATCACAACCCTGCTGACTAGAATGATTAACATTCAATGACAATTCTACTCATGCACTTGAGATCAGATAACGTGATTCATTGCAAATAAGACGCAATAAGTACTTTGGCAGACACGAATTCAGAGGAGTAGTTAGTAATTCTTCAGTCACTACAATTAATCGCTCTAGAGTTTGAAGGAGATTCAAACTGTGCAAAGAAGCATCTTGTATATTTTTAAAAGCACACCCTTTAATTGCTTTAACCATCTGAGTAATCCTCATCTGGTACACAGTGAGACTGACTGTTTGACGATTGCACGTTCCGGTATTTTCACGTGAAATAGAAGAAATACCAGAAAGATTGTTGGTTAATGCAAACAATGAATAATTTCCACTATCTGGTCAAAAGAACAATACACAAAATAAAAAAATGTTTGTTCCATGGGGCATTGCAGGATTTAGCTGAGTGTCACAGAAGTAGATGTCAAAAGGTAGAAAACAAAATAGAGGACGGGAGGAGGCCTTATATCAGACAAATTGACTTTGAGGGGACCTGTGGTTCCACACTTGCCTTTCGTGTTCTTTGCAAACATAATGGAATAGTTAAGAAGTAATGCGAGAATAAGGCATCGTTCCTTTCAAACAAATCACTGTTGGTTGATATTTACCTGTTGAAAAGCGACCTTTTTTCTTTAACAAGGCGTTGTTAAGACACTCTGTTTTTCGAACGACACTCTGATGTCCATGCGGTCAATTAAAAACCATCTCAAATTTTAGAACATGAACACAGTACAAGGCCAAAAAAGGTAACATTTGATCAAATCTCATATTGAGGAGGAGAACAACATTATTTGATAAACATTCGCATGGTACCTGACGTGCAAAAATTATATGCTGTACGTTCAAGAGTTACTTGACTACTCGGATGGTTCAAAAAGCGTAAACAATGAAAAAGAGAGAAAAAGAAAATGCAATTGCAAATATCACGAAGATCATTTGTGTCTGCGTAAAGAAGACAGTACTTACTTGACAACCACAACCACCACCCTCGATCAGTTCATAACGTCTAAGGCCCCTTGCCTCCAAACGTCAGCTAAATCCGTTGTTGTAACTTCTAGAAAGTGTCGGGTAGTAAATATTTACCTTTACCTATGGCAACGGACATGCGCAAACTGCCCCGTTAACATGACTAGCGTGAGTCACGCCCACACAACGTTCTACTCATGAATGGAGATTACAACGCAAGCCCCCGCTCCCTATCCCTTAACGCACACACCTCCCCCTTGCAAAACGCAAGTGCTTCAAGCAAGACCAAAGAGCCATGATTGTACATAAAACGCTATACTATCTGTGAAAAAAAAGTCAAACGTGGCCAGTACTGACTCGCCTGACTACTCAAGGGAAAAGGAAAAGAAAAGGAGAATGAACATTGCAAACTGAAAGTTAAGTTGGACGGTTTTCCTCTTTGTTCTGCATGTGTTAACGAATGAATGTTATGAACACAGACTAACATGACAAACAGTGATTACTTATGAGTCAAAAACAAAACGAGGAAAGAGAAAACTGCAATTAAATTCAACCCAGATATGAACACAGTTATAGACCAAACAACCAAGGATTATGTGCAAATACCGATACTAATACTAACCTGATACTCACCTTATTCAGGACGCCCAACGTCATACAAAAATAGTGGACGGGAGGAGGCCTTATATCTGACACCCTGACTTTAAGGACATGTTCCACTTGCCCTTTGTGTTCAGTCTTTGCAAAACAAATGGAATGAACTGTGTAAACAAATATTTGCACCAACTTTTGTACCGCAATTATGAAATTCATTTCCGTGTAATTTTATTCTTCTTCTTCTTCTTCTTCTTCAGCGTTCCAGAATTTTCTGGTTACGTGTGAGCTCGTTTGCCCATTTGGGTTCCCCACACTATACTCTGAGAGCATAGTCAGCTTCACTCCGATTTCGTTGAGTAGGCATGCTGGGTATTTTCGTGTTTCCATAACCCACCGAACTCTGACATGGATTACAGGATCTTTTCCGTGCGCACTTGGTCTTGTGCTTGCGTGTACACACGAAGGGGGTTAAGTCACTAGCAGGTCTGCACATAAGTTGACCTGGGAGATCGGAAAAATCTCCACTCTTAACCCACCAGGCGGCAGCGACCGGGATTCGAACTCCCGACCTCTCGATTACGAGGCCGACGTCTTACCACCACGCCACTGCGCCCGTCAGCATTTGATTCAAATTTGCTATGTTGTTAAAAGCATAGGCACTCAACTTGGCTATCTAACACTCTTTACATACCGTCGCCCAAATAAGGGTACCCCAAAAGTCGATCTGACAAAGACGTTCCGTACTAATTGCAATATGGCATGACAATCTTTTTAAATTTGTTGTTAAAAATTACAGCTTTGTATTCCATGTTAATTATCTTTTACGAAGTAATTATAGTTAAATAGTCTTTTATGTTTTTTATTTGTTCGACCTTCTTAGGATTATGGAGTTTTATGCACTGCCTTTTATAGTTAACTAAATTTTTGTATTTGAAATAGTCCATTGTAGTCGGTGTAGGCCTTAAGCTTATTTTAATCGTTTGTCCAGTATTTAATGTAATTCTCTATTTTTGTATAAACTCAAATGTTTAGTGCTCTTAGTATGTCTTGTAAGGCTAAGTTCTATTTAATCAGAGTATGTTTGCGTGTGCTTATACCTAGTGATATTGTAAGGCGCATAGTGCTTTTAGTTATGCGCTATATAAATCTCCTAAATAAATAAATAAATAAATATCGAAGAAAGTTGATTATAGGCACAACCTGGCAACCTTTGCATTCGAGAAGGAGGTCAATGAATGTATTATCTATGTCGACACACGAGACGTACTTCGGATAAATGTTTAGATCATAAGACGCATTTACACAGAAGTTATGCAATCTTCCGGAAATGATTTAAAACTCTTCACATGTTTGTTGACTTTCATTCTAAACATTCAGGACTTCGCATAAACACAGAACTGTGAAATTGTCATTAAAGTATGACCAGCTATACTGCTCAAAAGAATTTAAGGGCCACTCTTAATGTTTGCGTTTATTCTTGAAACGTTTTGAGTTTAATCAAAACCCAAACCCAGGCTTCAAATTACTAACAAGATTTGTTGCTTCAGACATTTCTTTACCTTGTTTTAATGGTTTGAAGTTCCCAGGCAGAATTGAAAGCGTACACTTCAAGTAAAAAGAAACGCAAAATTCACGTAATTTTCTAAAAAGTTTATGCTTGGTGTGCTGACCAGGCAAGTAAGGGGGACACTTCAAACATGGTGCACGTGCAAGGCGTGACTGTTGTGAGCACTGCTCACTTTCAGTTTTACTTCCGTCGCTGTTTTAAAGGGCTTTTACATGGCTATGAGTAACCATGTCCCCAGGACAAAGACTGAGTGCGGTAAACAGACAGAGGAATTAAGGGCCCTGGCAAAGATCCATGACGTCGTATTCATGCGAGAAGTGGCCAGAGACTAAAAGATCGCTTCGAGACCACTGGACGGACTGAAGAACCATCACCACGACCTGGACGTTCACGAATCACATCCAGACAAGACGATTGATTCGTCTGTTTGGCTGCCCTGCGTAACCGAAGACTCACCTCAAATGACCTGAGAGGACAACTGAGGATGGCAGCTAACATCAGAGTCAGTGACCAGACGATAAGGAACCGTCTGCATGAAGCTAGTCTTCACTCCAGGCGCCCAGCAGTGAGAACACCTCTGACACATCGCTGGGCCCGAGTGGAGTAGTGTCGACACCAGCTTTGCTGGACCAGGCAGCAGTAGTCCAGAGTTCTCTTCACGGATGAGTCATACTTCACTTTATCTCATCCGTATGGGCGAGTTCGTGTGCGGAGGCGTCAGGGGGAGCGATTCATCGACGGCACCGTTATGGTGGAGGCTATGTGATGGTATGGGGCGGGTACTTCCAAGGCAGGACCCCACTCCACCTCGCACACGGCATTTTGACCGGGGTCTGCTACCGCGACGAGATCCATCAGCCCATTGCCATACGCGCGCTGCAAGCCATGGGTGAAGGATCCACATTGCAGGGTGGCAACGCGACCCCTCATCGAGCTTACATCGTCAACATCTTCTTTGGACAGCAGGGCGTTCAGCACATGCAGTAGGCAGCCAACTACCCTGAACTGACACCAATAGAACATCTCTGTGACGTCCTGAGCCGACGCGTGAGAGACAACCACCCCCCTTCAGGAAACGTGGCTCCGCTTGATGAGCTACTCCTGCAGGAATGGGCAATAATCCCTCAGACGTCTCTGTGTCCGTTGTTTTAAATGTGAGAAACATAAATTTGGAGAAATAGTGACAGTCAAACTGCGGTTTGGGACAGCGATCATCAAAGTGACAGTTGGCGTCCATTTTTAGCTCTGCGTAGCGCTCCTGCACATCACAACTTTGTTCGTTTATCTGTCTGTTTGATTTTCTGTATGTATAGATGTGTGTGTCTGTGTGTGTGTCTGTGTGTATATGTGTGTGTGTTTGTGTGCATGTGTGTGTAAATATGTGTTAAGGGAGGGGGGACGAATGCATTTGGTTTCATAGTACTTTCATACTAATCACTATCGCTAATCAATCGATGCTAAAAAATAAAATGAAAATTAAAAACGCACATTTTTATATTTAGTCAAGTTTTGACTAAATATTTTAACATCGAGGGGGAATCGAAACGAGGGTCGTGGTGTATGTGTGTCTGTGCGTGTGTGTGTGTGTGTGTGTGTAGAGCGATTCAGACTAAACTACTGGACCGATCTTTATGAAATTTGACATGAGAGTTCCTGGGTATGAAATCCCCGAACGTTTTTTTTCATTTTTTTGATAAATGTCTTTGATGACGTCATATCCGGCTTTTCGTGAAAGTTGAGGCGGCACTGTCACGCCCTCATTTTTCAACCAAATTGGTTGAAATTTTGGTCAAGTAATCTTCGACGAAGCCCGGGGTTCGGTATTGCATTTCAGCTTGGTGGCTTAAAAATTAATTCATGACTTTGGTCATTAAAAATCGGAAAATTGTAAAAAAAAATACAAATTTATAAAACGATCCAAATTTACGTTTATCTTATTCTCCATCATTTGCTGATTCCAAAAACATATAAATATGTTATATTCGGATTAAAAACAAGCTCTGAAAATTAAATATATAAACATTATTATCAAAATTAAATTGTCCAAATCAATTTAAAAACACTTTCATCTTATTCCTTGTCGGTTCCTGATTCCAAAAACATATAGATATGATATGTTTGGATTAAAAACACGCTCAGAAAGTTAAAACAAAGAGAGGTACAGAAAAGCGTGCTATCCTTCTTAGCGCAACTACTACCCCGCTCTTCTTGTCAATTTCACTGCCTTTGCCATGAGCGGTGGACTGACGACTCGGATGCTACGAGTATACGGTCTTGCTGAACAATGGCATTGCGTTCAGTTTCATTCTGTGAGTTCGACAGCTACTTGACTAAATATTGTATTTTCGCCTTACGCGACTTGTTATATTTAGTCAAGTTTTGACTAAATATTTTAACATCGAGGGGGAATCGAAACGAGGGTCGTGGTGTATGTGTGTCTGTCTGTCTGTGCGTGTGTGTGTGTGTGTGTGTGTGTGTGTGTGTGTAGAGCGATTCAGACTAAACTACTGGACCGGTCTTTATGAAATTTGACATGAGAGTTCCTGGGTATGAAATCCCCGAAGGTTTTTTTTCTTTTTTTGGATAAATGTCTTTGATGACGTCATATCCGGCTTTTCGTGAATGTTGAGGCAGCACTGTCACGCCCTCATTTTTCAACCAAATTGGTTGAAATTTTGGTCAGGTAATCTTCGACGAAGCCCGGACTTCGGTATTGCATTTCAGCTTGGTGGCTTAAAAATTAATTAATGACTTTGGTCATTAAAAATCTGAAAATTGTAAAAAAAAATAAAAATTTATAAAACGATCCAAATTTACGTTTATCTTATTCTCCATCATTTGCTGATTCCAAAAACATATAAATATGTTATATTCGGATTAAAAACAAGCTCTGAAAATTAAATATATAAACATTATTATCAAAAAATTTTTCGAAATCAATTTAAAAACACTTTCATCTTATTCCTTGTCGGTTCCTGATTCCAAAAATATATAGATATGATATGTTTGGATTAAAAACACGCTCAGAAAGTTAAAACGAAGAGAGGTACAGAAAAGCGTGCTATCCTTCTCAGCGCAACGAATACCCCGCTCTTCTTGTCAATTCCACGGGCACTGCCTTTGCCACGGGCGGTGGAGTTACGGTACGAGTATACGGTCTTGCTGGGTTGCGTTGCGTTCAGTTTCATTCTGTGAGTTCGACAGCTACTTGACTAAATATTGTATTTTCGCCTTACGCGACTTGTTATATTTAGTCAAGTTTTGACTAAATATTTTAACATCGAGGGGGAATCGAAACGAGGGTATGGTGTATGTGTGTGCGTGTGTGTGTGTGTAGAGCGATTCAGACTAAACTACTGGATCGATCTTTATGAAATTTGACATGAGAGTTCCTGGGTATGAAATCCCCGAACGTTTTTTTCATGTTTTTGATAAATGTCTTTGATGACGTCATATCCGGCTTTTCGTGAAAGTTGAGGCGGCACTGTCACGCCCTCATTTTTCAACCAAATTGGAGTTGTCTGTCCTTGCGCTGACTACAGCTGCATTACCTGTCTCGATATTTGGATAATTTTCGTGTTGATTTCCAAGGATTCTTGTGTTGTATGTTTGCAGAGTGGTGTATAAGAGTGTATTGAAGCTAATTGTGAACCTGTCTTGTCGGAATAAGTGAATTTGTGAGTGCTATTGGTGTGAATTTGTGTGATCGTCTGTCCACGTGTTAGAGCGGCCATCTTTCCTTCCCGGTCGTGAATCAGCTAAGTGCTTTTGTTCTGTTTTGTTTCCCTTGTTTTCGTTGTTCTCTACTTGCTGTTTTGTCTTGTTTTCGTTCGTTGGTGTTTGCCAACGAGAGCTTGTGGTTTTATTCTGCTGTCCTTGTCAACGTTTTGTGGGTTGTTTTACTGCATTTGATCTCAGTGTTAGTGTGTATCTCATCCGTCTGTGTTGTGGTGTTGTGGTTGAGGCGCTTTCGGACTTCCCGTGTCATCCTAGACCGTAGCCTGTCGTAAATTATAGTGAACTTAGTGTGTTAGTCTTTTGGCTGCTAGATTGCTTAGACTGTTGTTATTATTTTGTTAGGTTAGAGTGTTTCTCTTTCTGTGAACGTAGTCTGCCTTATGCGTTAGCGTGTACCTTAGTGTGTACAGTGGCCTTTGTTCTGCCCAGGCGTCATAGTTGGTAGCCTGCTAGACTATTGTTGTTGTTCAGTCAGCTGTAGCTACACTGACCAGCGCCTGCGCGCGATGAGTCACAGAGTGAGTTGGCCCTTTTCCCACTGTTCTGCCCGCTTATACAATAGGTAGGGGATTGTCTCCCGAGATGTACCCTCAGAGTACATTCTTAGGTGTCATAAATTGCGTGAGCTCTCTCTCTCTCTCTCTCTCTCTCTCTCTCTCTCTCTCTCTCTCTCTCTCTCTCTCTCTCTCTCTCTTTTTTTTTCCACTCCTCTCTCTCACTATGGCGATAGGTTCCCCTCTCAACTACCGTCCCACCGACGCTGCTAGACTGCGCCTGCCACGGCCTCTATACCTCCATCTCAAGGAGCTGAGAATCCTGCAGAGACCACCAACCGTAAGGGGCTGTCGCGCCGGCCGCTCGCAGCGTCTTCGAACCGCACAGCAACTTGCTGCCCTCAACCCTTCTCCTACCTCCACTTCTCTCACGCCCACCACCCCCACCCAATGATGTACCACTACCCGGCCTCCCCAGCACCCCCCACCCTTTCCCTGCTTCCTTCTATCCCTCCCCATTCTCTCACCACCCCTCCCCATCCTCCCATCACCCCTCTCCCTCACCTCCCCACCCCTCCCCTTTCTCCCACAACCCCTCCCCAGCACGCGCCCACCCAAAATCAGCACCCACCCACTCATTCCAAAAACACCCTACACCTCTGCCTCCTCAACTCCCAGTCAGTAAATCCAGAAGGCAAAGCAGATCTGATAGCAGACTACATTATAGAAAACAAGTTAGACGCCCTGTTCATCACCGAGACGTGGCTGCGACCTGGTGATGACCCCAAGATCAAGCAGCTGACCCCCGCGGGGTACAAGACAGTCTCCTTCCCCCGCCCGGCTGGGCGTGGTGGTGGCATCGCCGTCGTCTACAAGGACCACATGCATGCTGCAGCGTCCTTTTCGGACAGCCTCCCCTTCCCCCACACCACCTTCGAAGCTGTGGAGATGACGGTCTCCACCACCACCACCCTCACCTTCCTGTGTATATATCGCCCTCCCCCTAACACCAAGAACAAGCTGAAGGACTCTACTTTCTTCGACGAGTTCTCCCAAGCCCTCGACCACTACAACGTGACGTCCCATAGCGCCATCGTCCTCGGTGATTTTAACATCCACTGGGACTGCCCTGCCAACGCTGACACCAAGCGGGCCCGTGCGCTGTTGGACAGCTACAGTGTGGACCAGGTCGTTCCTTTTCCCTCCCACTCCCGTGGCCACATCCTGGATTGGATTGTCACTCGACCCTCGGACAATCTGGTCTCCAGCCTCGTCGCCAACGACCATCTTGTCTCCGACCACACCGCCATCAACTTCCTCGTCAACATCACCAAGCCAGCACAGAAGCGGAAGATGGTCACACGTCGCAAGCTACGAGACATTGAGACAGATGCTTTTGGAGACGAAGCTGCCCTGCTGCTTGCCCAGCGAGACCCGTCCACTGACCCCGCCCATTTCTTCAGCTTGACTCTGCGCCAGCTCCTCGACAAACACGCCCCGCCATCTCTATGCGCAGTCTCTGAGCGACAGCCGGCTCCCTGGTTCTCTGAGGACATCACAGCCGCCAAGATCGAGAGACGGCGAGCGGAGCGTGCATGGCGACACTCTGGCCTGGAGGTTCATAAGCAGATTCTCAGGGATGCGGTGCTTCGAGTCACGCAAGCCATCACTGCTGCCAAGATCGAGCACTTCCACGACTGCATCGTCAACGCCTCATCATCCAGGGAGCTGTTCTCCATCATGTCCTCTCTCCTGGGCTCCTCCCCCGCTGCCCCCTTACCCACTGCTCACCCACCACAGGATATCCCGGAGTTATTCTCGGAGTTCTTCAAGGACAAAATTGACAAGCTTCGGAAAACACTCGATCAGCAGCCCTTCGTCCCGTCCCCACCCTCCCCTTCCTTCTCCGGCTCCCCCCTCACGTGCTTTCAGCCTGTCACTCAAAACCACGTCAAGCGACTCATCACCAAGACGGCCATCAAGACCTGCGAGCTAGATCCCCTGCCAGGCTTCCTCTTCACCAAGTGTCTGGACAAGCTCCTGCCGTCTATCACAGATATCATCAACATATCCCTGGCCACAGGCGTCGTTCCCGACTGCTTCAAGTCTGCCGTTGTCCGCCCACTCATCAAGAAGCCTGGCCTTGACGTCAACGAGTTGAAGAACTACCGTCCTGTGTCCAACCTGCCCTTCCTCTCCAAGCTTCTGGAGCGTATCATCCTGGAGCAGTTGAGCGCCCACCTGTCTCGGAACTCGCTGATGCCAGTGTACCAGTCTGAGTCAGCGTACCGCCCTCACCACAGCACCGAGACGGCGCTCCTGCGAATCACCACGGACCTCCTGAACGCAACAGATAGCGGTCTCGTCTCTGCCCTTGTGCTGCTGGACCTTTCCGCGGCCTTCGACACGATCGACCACCAGCTACTCGTCGATCGCCTCAGTTCCACGTTCGGCATTCACGACACCGCCCTCTCTTGGTTTAGG
This sequence comes from Littorina saxatilis, assembly GCF_037325665.1. NCBI lineage: Eukaryota > Metazoa > Mollusca > Gastropoda > Littorinimorpha > Littorinidae > Littorina > Littorina saxatilis. Next base: position 33,864 of record NW_027127755.1, on the reverse strand, counting down.
AACTACCTCCAGAACCGCTCTCAGACTGTCACCACTGATTCGTTCTCTTCTCAGCCTGTCCCTGTCCGCTTCGGCGTCCCACAAGGATCTGTCCTCGGCCCTGTCCTTTTCACCCTGTACACCCAACCCCTCTCCCTGGTCATCGAACGCCACGGCCTGAACTACAACTCCTTTGCCGATGACACGCAGCTCCAGAACAGCGCCAAGCCGGAGCACGTTGACGATCTCCTTGGATCCATCTCCAGTTGTTTCACTGACATCAAGAACTGGATGACTGAGAACAAGCTGAAGCTGAACAGTGAGAAGACGGAGGCCCTTCTCGTTGGAACACGACAGAAGATTGCTTCTCTCACTGTGACCGACCTCCAGCTGGATGACGCGACTGTTCCATTCTCCCCTGCTGTCAAGAGCCTTGGCGTCTTTCTCGACTCCACTCTCTCCATGCAGACACACATCTCCTTCATCATCAAGACCTGCTTTTTTCACCTACGACGCATCGCCTCCATCCGTCGCTACCTCACCCACGACGCCTGTGTCAAGCTGGTTGTCTCCCTCATCTTCAGTCGTCTGGACTACTGCAATTCCCTTCTGGCTGGCCTCCCCGCCTCATCCATTCATGGCCTACAACGAGTCCAGAACGCCGCTGCCAGGCTGACGTTGAGGAAGACGAAGCGAGACCACATCACCCCCCTACTTCGCTCCTTGCACTGGCTCCCTGTCAACACCCGAATCTCCTACAAACTGTCCACTCTGGTCTACAAGTGTCTCAACGACTCTGCTCCCGAGTACCTTCAATCCTCCCTGGACCTGTACACCCAGCCCTCCGACCGTCCCCTTCGTTCTGCTGCTGACCCTCTCCGCCTCCACATCCCTCGCTCGAAACTCGCATCTGCTGGTCAGCGTGCATTTCCCTCCGCGGGCCCCTCCGTCTGGAACTCCCTGCCGCTTGAGCTTCGCCAGAGCCCCTCTCTTGACGCGTTCAAGAGTAGGTTGAAGACTCAGTTCTTCCCGTAGCTGGCTGCGACTTTCATGCTCGACGTGATGTGTTGTGCCCCAAAAGACATTCTTGTGCTGTGCTCTGTGAGAGGTGTTTTCTTTGTGCTTAATATTATTTTGTTTGGACCTAGCTATTGATGTGTACATTGTTGTTAAACAGTTGTTTGTTGTATGTTTATCAGGGTTTGCTAGTGTGTGATAGGGTTCGTGTCCGTCTGTAGATGTCAGTTTCTTTGTTAGTCCTGTGTTGACAACTCTTCGACAAGCGCTTAGAACTGTACCCACGGAATACGCGCTATATAAGCTTCATATTGATTGATTGATTGATTGATTGATTGATTGAAATTTTGGTCAAGTAATCTTCGACGAAGCCCGGGGTTCGGTATTGCATTTCAGCTTGGTGGCTTAAAAATTAACTATTAACATCGAGGGGGAATCGAAACGAGGGTATGGTGTATGTGTGTGCGTGCGTGTGTGTGTGTGTGTGTGTAGAGCGAAACTACTGGACCGATCTTTATGAAATTTGACATGAGAGTTCCTGGGTATGAAATCCCCGAACGTTTTTTTCATTTTTTTGATAAATGTCTTTGATGACGTCATATCCGGCTTTTCGTGAAAGTTGAGGCGGCACTGTCACGCCCTCATTTTTCAACCAAATTGGTTGAAATTTTGGTCAAGTAATCTTCGACGAAGCCCGGGGTTCGGTATTGCATTTCAGCTTGGTGGCTTAAAAATTAATTAATGACTTTGGTCATTAAAAATCCGAAAATTGTAAAAAAAAATACAAATTTATAAAACGATCCAAATTTACGTTTATCTTATTCTCCATCATTTGCTGATTCCAAAAACATATAAATATGTTATATTCAGATTAAAAACAAGCTCTGAAAATTAAATATATAAACATTATTATCAAAATTAAATTGTCCAAATCAATTTAAAAACACTTTCATCTTATTCCTTGTCGGTTCCTGATTCCAAAAATATATAGATATGATATGTTTGGATTAAAAACACGCTCAGAAAGTTAAAACGAAGAGAGGTACAGAAAAGCGTACTATCCTTCTCAGCGCAACGAATATCCCGCTCTTCTTGTCAATTCCACGGGCATTGCCTTTGCCACGGGCGGTGGAGTGACGATGCTACGAGTATACGGTCTTGCTGCGTTGCGTTGCGTTCAGTTTCATTCTGTGAGTTCGACAGCTACTTGACTAAATATTGTATTTTCGCCTTACGCGACTTGTTACATTTAGTCAAGTTTTGACTAAATGTTTTAACGTAGAGGGGGGAATCGAGACGAGGGTCGTGGTGTATGTGCGTGTGTGTGTGTGTCTGTCTGTCTCTGTGTGTAGAGCGATTCAGACTTAACTACCGGACCGATCTTTATGAAATTTGACATGAGAGTTCCTGGGTATGAAATCCCCATACGTTTTCTTCATTTTTGTGATAAATGTCTTTTATGACGTCATATCCGGCTTTTCGTGAAAGTTGAGGCGGCACTGTCACGCTCTCATTTTTCAACCAAATTGGTTGAAATTTTGGTCAAGTAATCTTCGACGAAGCCCGGACTTTGGTATTGCATTTCAGCTTGGTGGCTTAAAAATTAATTGATGACTTTGGTCATTAAAAATCTGAAAATTGTAAAAAAAAATAAAAATTTATAAAACGATCCAAATTTACGTTAATCTTATTCTCCATCATTTTTTGATTCCAAAAACATATAAATATGTTATATTTGGATTAAAAACAAGCTCTGAAAATTAAAAATATAAAAATTATGATCAAAATTAATTTGTCGAAATCAATTTAAAAACACTTTCACCTTATTCCTTGTCGGTTCCTGATTCCAAAAACATATAGATATGATATGTTTGGATTAAAAACACGCTCAGAAAGTTAAAACAAAGAGAGGTACAGAAAAGCGTGCTATCCTTCTTAGCGCAACTACTACCCCGCTCTTCTTGTCAATTTCACTGCCTTTGCCATGAGCGGTGGACTGACGATGCTACGAGTATACGGTCTTGCTGAAAAATGGCATTGCGTTCAGTTTCATTCTGTGAGTTCGACAGCTACTTGACTAAATGTTGTATTTTCGCCTTACGCGACTTGTTCTATCTACCCCAAACTCATTTGCTGTTTGCGAAACATTTCCATTGGCGTTATTATCCAAATAGCCAAGAGCTGACAGCTTAAATGCAACGGTGTACGATTTGATCCGCGGCATCTTGTAATCATTGACTTGCAGGTGTTAAGATCCAAGGCGTGCAGACACACGTGATAGGGTTTGCAAGATAGGGAAATCATTCACAAAACTAGCAGATCAAGTGCGGAATTTTTATTTCCTCTGATTTCAATGGTGTAAAGTGGGGGGTGGGCGCTTACAAGGTACTACACCCTATGCACGGTTTTGGACTAAGAGTGGGGGGTGGGCGCTCACTCGATACTGGGCGCTTACAAGGCACTTTACGGTAATAGATTGCAACAGCTTTTTACACACACATTCGTAAATCATAAAAGAATTCTTTTTTTCATCAAGACAAGATCAGCACAATTCGAAGTTTTAAAATTTAAAAAAAAGAAAAGCCCGGAAGCATGGTCACGCAAGGTTGTGGTTCTCGTAGCAGACGACGGTTATGCCTATCGCCATTTCCTCTGAACAGTCAAAAGCCATCGCTAGAGTTCGTGTGAATCGCAGCCGTTTGGCGCGTTTAGATTCAGAGGTACATAAGAACGTGCTATTGCAGATAAGCTTACAGCTAATTGCATTGAAATCACAAACTGACGACTACATTGTGAAAAAAAGGAACCTGGATCACACGGGTTCACGATGGCTCAGGGGTAAGATAAACCACGCAAAAATAAATTCTTTGAAAATTGCTCGCACTTTACACAAGGCACCTAGGATGTTCTCAAATGGTGAGTGTTTAAATAAAAGGGTGTTTGTACTGTGTACTGACAGTATCTGTGATGGTTTACGGGAGGCTTACTGTGCCTTTAAGTGGGTAATGAGACACACAAAAAACGATACATTTCAGAAACTTTTCGTCGCATTGCCTTCAAACGTTCGGTGATTTGTGGTAACACATGTCTTAAAATACACACGGAATCGTATTTCATTTGAGACGTTATTAACGCTGTTATACGACATGCCAGAAAGAGTTTTAAAATTGTCGTTAGGTCTTTGCAGACTCGATTAAGAGAGAAAAAAGGTGTATATTTCAAGAACATTAAAAGGTGAGCCACTTTCTTAATGTTCATGTACATCCTTATTTAGACATTGGTGCTATGGTTATTCTAAACGCGAGAGTAATCTGTAAGAGTTCGGCGCTTTCATACTAGACAGCAGATTGACAAACCTACGCCTGGAAAGCTCACTGAGTAACTCAGCGCTGGAAGGTTCTGTTAAAGGTATTCCTGGTGTGTTGTCACATAATTACAACCCCCAACCTCAACTGTATAGCTCTTGTATAGCTTTCTTGTTCCATATTATCCCTTTAAAGGGCAATTTAAAGCTTTGAAATTCTGTCTCTTAAAGGCCCATTCCGCTTCCCGTAAACCATCAGTTTCTAGCCACAGACACTGGCAGGCTTTTACACAAAGTACAAACACCCTTTCGTTTGAACACTTTCCGCTAGAGATCATCCTAGGTGCCGTCCATAAAGAGTGAGCATTTTTCAAAGACTTTATTTTGCGTGGCCAGCCGGATTTACTTCAAACCAAATCGGAAAACTCGTTTTGGCGTTAGAACTAAATTATAAAATCTAAATGATAAATTGACAGCATGTGCGACAAACATTCTTTAAGTTAGGTCTAGCGCCAAAACGCACTGTCCGATATTGTTATCAGACAATCCGCAAATTCGATTAAACAGTTTTTGACTCACAGCTCAGAATTCAAGACGCTTAAGTATGACCAAGGAACGATCTGGTCACGTTTTAATCATGCATACATGTTCGCCACATGGTGCAAGGAAAAATGAATACTGAAGTCACTCATCGCCTCCAGAATAGAAAATAAAGGTCATCATTAATCTTGCTTCTTTCTGATTTTTCATAGCAACACTTGGCCTTTCGGGTTAGGCTAGGTAGTTATTCAGACGGTGCTTAAAGCCACTCTTCGCCTCCCGTAATACATCTGTTTCTGATCATTGAGCTCCCCGAGCCTTTACATACAGTACAAACATACTTCCATTTGACATTTTCAAAGAATTTATTTTGTGCAATTAGAAAGTACATTGATACAAATCGGAAGCCTTGTTTTGGCGCTAAAATCTAAATGATAAACTGACAGCTTGTTACACAAACATTGTTAAAACACCAAATAATTCTTTTATCATCAAAACGAAATCAGTTCAGTTCGAAGTTTTAAAAGTTAGAAAGGATGTAAGCTAGCTTATGTCAAGCAAACCGGGTGAATGGGACTTGGGATAAAGTGCTGTTCACATGGCAGACTTGCAACCAACTTGTGACCAACTTTAGTCGTTTGAAAATCGCTCCTGGGTGGTTGAGGCCGAATCGACGAAAAGTCTGCCATGTGAACAGCCCCAGCGACTCGCGCCAGACTCCAAAACCCAGTTGAGCACTGCCCGACTTGGCCGTGACTAGCCAGCGACTCGCGCGAGACTTTTCTTATCGCGCTTTACACAATTTACAAATAATTTTCATCAGCTGCAAATATTCACGAAACAATATATTTAAACTGAACGTAACCGACAATAATTTTTAGTGGGTTAGCTCTAGCCACTGAGTTAAATATAGACGTATACAGCTCTGTGGCTCTAGCCTTCTCTTCTCCGGAAAACAACGAGGACGACCGGACAATCCCGAAAGGCTAAGTCTGGCGAGAATCGCCGCTTAAAACTAGGATAGTTTGCGAGTTTGTGCTGTTCACATGGGCAGCGATTTTGATTTGACTTGCCGCCGACTAAAATCGCCTGAAAGTTGGTCACAAGTTGGTTGCAAGTCTGCTATAGAGATGTAGACCGCCGTCGGCCAAACGCGCACATTAGCAGTTGCCATGTCAAAACTATGTCGTAAGAAAAAGGGATTTTAGACAGGATTTACAAAAGAGTCCTGAAGAGAATTTTCATCAGCGGCAAATATTCATGACTAGATGATCGCGAGACAGAGTCAGACCTGTTACCCTTACGATTTTGGCGTAATTTATTACGATTTTCTGCAAAAAATAACGCCATTCCGCTATCCGTGTCAAGACTACAATTTTCATAAATGATAAACATGTTTAAAAAAAATATCTTTTTAAATTAATTCACATGTTTGGCATTGTTTTTTTCAATGGCAAAATGGGGTGAAAAAGCACAGGACTGACCAGAGATCATGTCTGTCTGATGAGACGCTGGAGAGCCTTCTAGTGGTGAAGTCTCGCCCTCGCTCATTCGGCAAACGCAAGTACAGTAGAGAAGCGCCTGACACACTGAAAAAGGCCTACTACGAGCAAAAGAAAAAGAATCGGTGATGCATGTGCTTTTGATGTGATCTTCTTTGAAATTATGATGACTACAAAAACTGACTGATGTGTTTTGTTTGTGAATTATGGATATATATGTGCATGATTGCGTCAGTTTCGCAGACACAGTTGTCATGTGCGTTGTAATTGGCGACGAATGCTGGATGATTACTATTTTTGTGCCAGGATTACTATTTTTTGGGCTGAGCATTACTCCAAAACACTTATGGGGGTAAACAGGTCTGCAGAGCATGCAGGTGGCGGTTCGCCGGCTTAGAGCACGTGTTGACAATTGTCATCGACCAGTTTGAATGACTCGCAAGAGAGTACAATGCGCGGTGGTGGTTGGTGGTTGCTGAAAGAGAAAAGGGCACAGTGTTGAAAGTGATTTGATCTTTTTTAAGAAAGACACAGAAAATTAAGACCGGCAAAGCTCCTGACTATTAATGGTTGCAATGAATATTTACGATGGGAGGGGTAGTATTAGTGGCAATATTTTGAAGATGGGAGGGATTTTGTACACGAATTGCAATACTTAGATGTACTACCTGTGCAGAAAAGCGCTGCTTAGATTCGTTTTCGTTGTGTGGCGGAAGTGAAAGAAGTGAAGAAGTAGAGCGCTTAGAGCACGTGTTGAAAATTTTCATCGACCAGTTTGTGCCCGGGGTCCACCTGAATACACCTACCAAATTTGAAGCAGATCCATCGAGAACTTTGGCCGTGCATCGCGAACACACACACACACACACACACACACACACACACACACACACACACACACACACACACACACACACACAGAAGCCGTATATATATAATATAGAAGCAATATAATTACACTGAACGTAACGGACATTTACGTTAAGCCCATGGCTTTGATTTCCACCGCTGATCGCAGTTCAGCTATATAAAAGACTAGATGAATACCCGCTTCGCCGGGTACCTGCTTCACCGGGAAGAAGTAGAGCCGAATACCAGGCTGCGCCTGGGACCCGGCATTGCCACACAGAGGAAGGGAGATAATCGCGGCTAGAGGAATACCCGGCTTCGCCGGTGTGAATCGCGAGACAGAGACAGACAGCGTGGCGGTTTATCACAATCACCTTTGCAGGCGAAGTCCTGTCAAACGGGATTGAGAATTTTAGAGCTTATTTCTTAGCCCTATATTATCTGTTGTGGCTTCTCAAATGCCAGAACATACAGACAGACAAAAGCCGCTAGACCACATCACAAACAGAACTCTACAATAAACAGGTTTTTGCCCACACACACACACAAACACACAGACACACAGAGAAGCCGTATATATATATGTATATCTATATCTATAAATATAGACCTTAGAAGGACCTCCCCCCAATCCTCCCTCCTGCTGCCAACCGTCGAAAGGACAAGGAACCCAGAGGTCTGTTGGTAGAGCCTTGGCCCTGGAAAGGACAGGGTTCCCGACCCTCTATCTTGCACAGGCCGGTCGAGCCTAGCCTCTGGACAGGCACGGAACCTGGCAACCTGCCAGTTGAGCCGTGTCCATGGAAGGGGGAAGGTTCCCGGACCTGTGCCCCATGTTTGTTTTTTTTTTATTTTTTTATTTTTTTTTTTTATATGTGGGTGTGGGTAAGTACCACAACCACTTAAGGTTCCCCATATTAAACTATGTGTATCTTTTTTTTTTTTTTTTTTTTTTTTCCTCGTACCACAACCATCTAAGGTTCCCCATATTAAACTATGTGTATCTATGTTTATATCAATAGTAAATGTCTATGTGTTTATTGCTAGTAAATGTTCTACGTTACATGTATTATGAGTGTATCTTAGGTCTACATATTAATCTAGCTGGATGATCTCGGCATAGCACATCTTACTTCATTAAGCTACAAATTATTTGCTATTACTATTATTATTGCTATTATTATTATTATTATTATTATGAACCAACCACTTCCTTCGCTGCACCTGCCCACCTGCCGTGTTTTCCGCCGACGGGGCCGAAATCGCGTGTGGCCCGTGCACTTGTAAGTTATTCCTTACTCTTTAATTATTTACTATTATTATTATTATTGTTATTACTATTATTTTGATTATGAACAAATCATTTCCTTCGCTGCACTCGCCCACCTGCCGTGTTTCCGCCGGCGGGGCCGAGGTCGCGTGTGTCCCGTGCGCTAGGCTTATAGTTAATGCCACGTTACATTCATATATTCCATGTGTCACCTTAGGTGTATATATTAGATTAGACAGCCAGCCTCTGCCTACCATATCTGAGACGTCCGTCTCTTTTGGGAGGAGGAGGGTGGCCTTTGTAGCTGTGCGAGAGTATGCGAACGACTGTGTATGACAGTGTAAATAGCCTATCCTCTTTTTCTCACCCCCACCCCAGAGGGGGTTACAGAGACACATCTCTGGCCTCCTCACCTGATCCCCTTCCCATGCCTCTGTAGACAGAGGGTGCCATAAAGGCGTTGATGAATAAACCGACACAAAGTCGCAGCCCTGTACATATGTTTTTAACCGGCCAGTATAGGTCCTAGGGAGGACCGGGTTTGCTTTTCGCCAGTTGACTAGCCGCCGAATCCACAAGTACGTAGAGGGTGCCTCAGCTTCTCCACCACGACCCTCCTTGGTCTGACACTCACTCCTTTGCCATGATCAGTCGGATGCCACTTTTCACAATTTTATTCTAAAGTACCAACAAATCAAATCAATTCCCTTCCGGAATAGCAACGTTCCACGTTTCTTGAATACAAAAGCATTTCTGCCTCGGAATGAAAGAATAAATCTCTACAATCGTGTATCTCCTGCAAGGAATTGATTTTAAATCCTGTTCTTCCAGCATTTCCATTACGGAAAGTAAAAGTTTTTTTTATTTTTATTTTATTTTATTTTGCTCATCTTCACCCAGGCACACATCGTAGAGCTTCGGCTCTGATATCTTTGACCCAAATTGCTCTAAGCAGAGAGGTCGTTAAACTGTATTTTCGTCTATAAATATATAGAGATAGGTGAGAGTGTATTTTTCGCGTGGCTATAAATTGATTCGACCTTTTCACTGAGACTTTGACAGTAAGAACAACTTACGGGTGCAAGGGAAGCGTCACTTCTGGACAGCGCAGTGACATTCTAAAAATAGTAACTTAGAAACGGGAATATGGATTGAAGCCACACGAAGGAAGGGAGATAAACGAAAAACACTGGAGAAGATAAGGAAGAGTTACTTGTAATGGTGAAATGAACACAAAAACAAAAATCGGTTCAGCGCTGCGCGCTGAGAGCACGTGTTGAAATATCTCATCGATGATAGTGTGTCCGGGGTGTAGCTGAATACGGTGTCCAAATTTGAAAAAGATCCACCGAGAACTTTGGCTTTGGTGTGTCGGTATGGGGGCCCGGGTAGCTCAGGTGGAACCAAAATCGGTTCAGCGCTGCGCGCTGAGAGCACGTGTTGAAATATCTCATCGACCAGATTTTGTGCAGGGTGTATCTGAATATGGACACCAAATTTGAAGCAGATCCATCGAGAACTTTGGCCGTGCATGGCGATCAATCACACACACACACACACACACACACACACACACACACACACACACACACACACACACACACACAGACACAAGTCGTATATATATATAGATAGACTAGAGGAATACCCGGCTTCGCCGGGGTGAATCGCGAGACAGAGACAGACAGCGTGGCGGTTCATCACAATCACCTTTGCAGGCGAAGTCCTGTCAAACGGGATTGAGAATTTTAGAGCTTATTTCTTAGCCCTATAATTATTATCTGTTGTGGCTTCTCAAATGCCTGAACATACAGACAGACAAAAGCCGCTAGACCCCATCACAAACAGAACTCTACAATCCACAGGTTTTTGCCCACACACACACACACAAACACACACACAGAGAAGCCGTATATATATATGTATATCTATATCTATAAATATATAGAGATAGGTGACAGTGTATTTTTCGCGTGGCTATAAATTGATTCGACCTTTTCACTTTGACAGTAAGAACAACTTACGGGTGCAAGGGAAGCGTTCTGGACAGCGCAGTGACGTTCTAAAAATAGTTACTCAGAAACGGGAATTTGAGGTGAACGGCGCGAGACAGAGACAGACAGCGTGGCGGTTCACCACAATCACCTTTGAAGGCGAAGTCCTGTCAAACGGGATTGAGAATTTTAGAGCTTATTTCTTAGCCCTATATTATCTGCTGTGGCGTCTCACATGCCAGAACATACAGACAGACAATAGCCGCTAGACCACATCACAAACAGAACTCTACAATACACAGGTTTTTGCCCACACACACACACAAACACACACACACACAGAGAAGCCGTATATATATATGCATATCTGTATCTATAAATATATAGAGATAGGTGAGAGTGTATTTTTCGCGTGGCTATAAATTGATTCGACCTTTTCACTTTGACAGTAAGAACAACTTACGGGTGCAAGGGAAGCGTTGTGGACAGCGCAGTGGACAGCGCAGTGACATTCTAAAAATAGTAATAGTAAGTTACAAACGGGAAAGCCACACGAAGGAAGGGAGATAAACGCCAAACACTGGAGAAGATAAGGAAGAGTTACTTATAATGGTGAAATGAACACAAAAACCCAAATCAGTTCAGCGCTGCGCGCTGAGAGCACGTGTTGAAATATCTCATCGATGATATTGTGTCCGGGGTGTAGCTGAATACGGTGTCCAAATTTGAAAAAGATCCACCGAGAACTTTGGCGTTGTGATGTGGTGTAGCGTGTATGGGGGCCCGGGTAGCTGAGGTGGAACCAAAATAGCTGAGGTGGAACCAAAATCGGTTCAGCGCTGCGCGCTGAGAGCACGTGTTGAAATATCTCATCGATGAGGTTGTGTCCGGGGTCTCTCTGAATAAGCCCACCAAATTTGAAGCAGATCCATCGAGAACTTAGGCCGTGCATCGCGCACAGACAGACAGACAGACAGACAGACAGACAGACAGACAGACAAACACAAGTCGTATATATATATATAGATAACAAAAGCTTCTTTCTTGCTTACGCTCAAGATCTAAACACGTTCGTGCTGTATATTTGCTAAACCGGATAAACTAACAGAATAAAAACAAGAAAGGTTGGAACGTTTGTTATTGACAAAACAATACATTCACAGATATTTCGACCCAACGGTCTTTTAAATGAACAGACAAACAAATATTCACACAAAACTTATCTTGATAGAATCAGTTTACGTCCACTCGTCAGGAAGCCGAGCGAGTGAATGTTTTGTTTTGTAATGTTTTGTTTCGAATGAATGTAATGTAATGTATCTGTGAATGTATTGTTTTGTCAATAACAAACGTTCCAACAACCTACCTTTCTTGTTTTTTTATTCTGAATTTTGCAACGTTGGCAGTGTCTTTGTTTTTGGATTCGGAGAAACTAACATTTTTCAAGAATGTTTCCCCTCTTAATGCTAGAATTTACACAGCGAACAAACATGGTAAAAAAAATCAAATAAACATTATTAATTCGACCTCTGTTCGGGCTTAACGACAAGTAATGACGGTTGCTCTCTTGTCTGTGACAGATCCATTCACTGAAACGGTACAGAATTTAACCAGAATATAAAAGCAGACAATAATAGCTATGTGCAAAGAGCGGTGCCTTTGCATGAACAAGCAATTCGTCTATTTGCTTTTTTTCTGTTGATGGTTTTTTTCTTTCATTTTGTATGAGGTAGTTTGGGAGTGCAGGCAAGTATTGACAAACAGTTCTAACGCAGGCGGAGACGACCTTTGTCCCCTGGGTAGGTGTTTCTGTCTGTGTGTATGTGTGTATGTATGTCTGTTGGTCTGTCGGTCTTTCTGTGTGTCTATCTGTCTGTCTGTCTGTCTGTGCAAAGCATTCCTCAAAAACTACCGAAGGGATTTTTATGAAATATGATGTATGCATTTTTTTAAGCATTTGTTTGAGGTCTTTCTCCGTATTTGATAGCGCTATTCGATGACGTTATACTTGTCAGTTTGAATGTGTATGTATCTGTCGCAGGCAAGAAAAGAACCGTCAATATTATTGTCGTTTAGCGTGAACAGATGTCGAATTAATGATATCTATTTGATTTCTAATTCCAAAAAGGACGTGTTTTCGCGTCAGTTTATGTCGTCGCTGGGTAAACACTGGCTCTGCTGTATATCATTTGCAAGTTAAAAAAAATGTAAACACTCCTTATCGGATTCCTTTTGCCTTTTTAGTCAAACCTCGTATATGCGGTAAAGAAAACGATTAGATCATTGGTGCGTGCTCGTCGAACGGTGGACTGAAATGCACCTAATCGAAAAGCCCTTTGAAACGGCTAAACACGGGTGAGAAATAAAAGTTTCTTTTGGTCTTTTGCTTTCATTATACCGTTTTAGAGAACACATCCCGAACGTTCTTGGCTCTCTGCAGTTCGGAAGAAAGGAGCCTTTGTTACCTTTTGCATAGTGTGACCAGAGATTAGCGTTTCAAAGCAAGGGCGTGTTTTCCCGCTGTCGTAGGCTTTTGCTAACATGTCATCAGGTTTTCTGTGTAAGAAAGAAATAAAATAGTATGAAGGCAAACACATTTTCTTATTTTGTTGAAAAGAGAATGATTGATGTGAGTGTGTGCTGTGTGTTGTTATTGAAGGAACTCTCAAAACGTCATGAATGTTGGTTGAGAAGAAAATGGTGGTGTGGTGGTGTGTATGTGTGTGTGTGTGTGTGTGTGTGTGTGTGTATGTATGTGTGTGTGTGTGTGTGTGTGTTTGTGTGTGTGTGTGTTTGAGTGTGTGTGTGGTGGTGGTGGTGTGTGCGTGTGTATGTTTGTGTGTGTGTGTGTGTTTGTGTGTGTGTGTGCGTATGTTTGTGTGTGTGTGTGTATGTTTGTGTGTGTGCGTGTGTGTGTGTGTGTGTGTTTGAGTGTGTGTGTGGCGGTGTGTATGTGTGTGTGTGTATGTTTGTGTGTGTGTGTATGTTTGTGTGTGTGTGTATGTTTGTGTGTGTGTGTATGTTTGTGTGTGTGTGTGTGTGTGTGCGTGCGTGTGTGTGTGTGTGTGTGTGTGTGTATATGTGTGTGTGTGTGTTTGAGTGTGTGTGTGTGTGTGTGTGTGTGTGTGTGTGTGTGTGTGTGTGTGTGTGTGTGTAAAAAGAAAAAAGTGTTGTACGCAAACACGCAAGCTCACGCGCGCGTAACTCGGCTACCAGTCTGTGCACGTATGGGTATCGTATATCACTAAATACTTTGTAGATTCGCTGAAGAAGGTGCATCGCTTTTAATAATAATAATAATAATTAAGTAGATGTGCAACGCCAAGGCACTGTATACCCCAGCGAAAGACAAACCTCTCTCTTACTCTCTCTCTTTCTCTCTCTCAAACACACACACACACGGCACACACACACATGCACACACATGCACACACACACACACACTCACACACACTCACTCACTCTCTCACACACACTTCATACACACAAAACACACCCCCATACGCACATATAGACAGACGGACATAAACACCTTTACAAACAAACACACATACACACACACATACACTTACGCACACACACACATACACACACCCACCCACTCTCTCTCTCTCTCTTTCTCTCTTATACAAACAGACACACACACACACACACACACACACACACACACTGTACATACGCACAAACAAATACGCACATAGACAGTCGGACACACACACCTTTACAAACAAACAAATATACACACCCATACACACAAACTCATGCACACACACATTCACACACACTCTCTCTCTCTCAAACACACACACACACCCACACACACCCACACACACATACCCACGCACACACCACACCCCCCCCCCAAGTCAAACACACACACATACACACACTCACTAACACGCACTCACTCACTCTCACAAAAAACTTCATACACACAAAACACACACCCATACGCACATATGGACAGACGGACATACACACCTTTACAAACACACATACACGCACACACATACTTATACCCACACACACATTTACACACACACGAGTACAGACTCATGCACGCGTGCGCACACACACACACACACACACAAATACACACACACACACCACACACATACGAGTACAGACTCATGCACTCGTGCGCGCACACACACACGCACTCACACACGCACACACACACATACACACACACACACACACACAAACAGTAACATTAACACATGTGCACAAAATGAACACAAACACACACACTGCGCGAGAGAGAAAGACTTCAGGGAGGCATGACGTCATGATGCATTAATTGACGTCAAAGACTTTTGACCGTGACGTATTCTTCTTACGCGAGGTTTATCCATACACTTGGAAACTACGGAATTTCTACCCGTCCAAAACGGCCTTGGGTGGCGTTTGCTGAAAAAATGGGGGCGACTATTGCACCCACCGTATTTTTGTTAGTATGGTCCCAATTTTTGGTGAACTTCCATCTCCACCTGTAGCACGTAGCCGGGCACAAAGAATCCTTCTTTATCATGTATTATTCGGTATGCACATTTCTCAAGTCGATTACAGTATAAAGACTATCCAGCGTCACGGACGAGGCATTCGGACGAACATAAAGGCACGTGGAAATCAACAAAACAACTATATTAAGTTGACAATGATCGAGGATTATGCAACTTGTGACTGTTGTTCTCTGTGAAGTATGAAATAGAGAAATATTTAATTTGTGGGCGAGTTCTTCGATGTTTGATGTGCGTCACGGACGAGGCCAAAATTCTGTCTTATTTTTCAATCACAAAGAAGTAAGTTGATATTTCTGCGAATTGTGTTCGCTGTTTTCGTTCATAGCGATGAAACATTAATGGCAAGCATTGCTCTTTCGGTAAAGATAATTCAAAAAGTTAAAAAATTAAGTAGATGTGCAACGCCAAGGCACTGCATACCCCAGCGAAAGACAAACCTCTCTCTTACTCTCTTACTCTCTCTCTCTTTCTCTCTCTCAAACACACACACACACACACACACACTTACGCACACACACACATACAAACACCCACCCACTCTCTCTATCTTTCTCTCTCTCTTATACAAACAGACACACACACACACACACACACACTGTACATACGCAAGGCACTGCATACCCCAGCGAAAGACAAACCTCTCTCTTTCTCTCTCTCAAACACACACACACACCCAAGTTACACACACATACACACTCACTCACACGCACTCACTCACTCACTCTCTCACACACACTTCACTGTACACACAAAACACCCCCCCCATACGCACATATAGACAGACGGACATACACACCTTTACAAACAAACACACATACACACACACATACACTTACGCACACGCACAAACACAAACCAACCCACACACTCTCTCTCTCTCTCTCTTTCTTTATCTCTTATACAGACACACAAACACACATGTACATACGCACGCATGTACGCACGCACACACCCACAGACACACACACACATTGACTCACACAAATCTCATACACACAATACACACACACATACACGGTTGGCCTAGTGGTAAGGCGTCCGCCCCATCAGTGATCGGGAGGTCGTGGGTTAGAACTCAGGCCGGGTTTGTTTGTTTGACTTTAAAATTGGCAATCTAGTGGGTGCTCCGCCTGGCGGCTGGCATTATAGGGTTAGTGCATGCTAGGACTGGTTGGTCCGGTGTCAGAATAATGTGACTGGGTGAGACATGAAGCCTGTGCTGCGACTTCTGCCTTTTGTGTGGCGCACGTTATATCTCAAAGCAGCACCGCCCTGATAATTATGGAAACAAACAAACAAATACGCACATAGACAGACGGACACACACACCTTTACAAACAAACACATATACACACTCATACACACACAAACATACACACAAACTCATGCACACACACATTCACACACACACACACACACTCCGGTTGGTCCGGTGTCAGAATAATGTGACTGGGTGAGACATGAAGCCTGTGCTGCGACTTCTGTCTTGTGTGTGGCGCACGTTATATGTCAAAGCAGCACCGCCCTGATATGGCCCTTCGTGGTCGGCTGGGCGTTAAGCAAACAAACAAACAAACACCCACACACACACACACTGTACATACGCACGCACACACACACACACACACATTTACTGACACAAATCTCACACACACATAACACACACTTATACGCACATAGACCGGCACGGTTAGCCTAGTGGTAAGGCGTCCGTCCCGTGATCGGGAGGTCGTGGGTTCGAACCCGGGCCGGGTCATACCTAAGACTTTAAAATTGGCAATCTAGTGGCTGCTCCGCCTGGCGTCTGGCATTATGGGGTTAGTGCTAGGACTGGTTGGTCCGGTGTCAGAATAATGTGACTGGGTGAGACATGAAGCCTGTGCTGCGACTTCTGTCTTGTGTGTGGCGCACGTTATATGTCAAAGCAGCACCGCCCTGATATGGCCCTTCGTGGTCGGCTGGGCGTTGAGCAAACAAACAAACAAATACGCACATAGACAGTCGGACACACACACCTTTACAAACAAACACATATACACACTCATACACACACAAACATACACACAAACTCATGCACACACACATTCACACACACACACACACACACACACACACACACACACACACACACACACACTTTCTCTCTCTCTCTCAAACACACACACACACACCAAGTCACACACACACACACACACTCACTCACACGCACTCACTCACTCTCTAACAAAAAAACTTCATACACACAAAACACACACCCATACGCACATATGGACAGACGGACATGCACACCTTTACAAACAAACACACATACACGCACACACATACACTTATGCCCACACACACACTTACACACACACACGAGTACAGACTCATGCACGCGTGCGCACGCACACACTCTCTCACACACACACACACACACACAAATACACACACACCACACACATACGAGTACAGACTCATGCACGCGTGCGCGCAGACACACACACACAAATACACACACACACACACACACACACACACACAGTAACACTAAACACATGTGCACAAAATGAACACAAACACACACTGCGCGAGAGAGAAAGACTACAAGGAGGCATGACGTCATGATGCATTAATTGACGTCAAACTCGGACTTTCGACCGTGACGTATTCTTCTTACGCGAGCTTTATCCATAGACTTGGAAACTACGGAATTTCTACTCGTCCAAAGCGGCCTGGGGTGGCGTTTGCTGAAAAAATGGGGGCGCCTATTTTACCCACCGTATTTTTGTTAGTATGGTCCCCATTTTTGGTGAACTTCCATCTCCAACTGTAGCACGTAGCCGGGCACAACGAATCCTTCTTTATCATGTATTATTTGGTGTGCACATTTCTCAAATCGATTACAGTATAGCGTTCACAGGATACCTCCAGCTTCGCTGGGATAAATCACATTTCGGAGAAACGCTTGAACATTTGTCACGGACGAGGCCAGTACGCGTCACGGACGAGGCACGTACGAAATGCACTATCGTAGTGACGTCTTCAGGAGATCAACACATTTTATTATAGCAACATATCGTTTTCAGTAGTCACCCACAATGTGAGACTATCATTAATTTGGGTCAGTGTTTACATTCGCTCGTTCGTCCGCCCGGGTTACGTCTGTCCGTTAGCTTTAGTAAGCATAAAGAAGGATCCTCAAGAGCCCATGAATATTTGAAAACAAAACTTGGTGGATAGGTACATATGGGTAATATAATCTGTCGTGCAAAGTTTCAAGGTTGTAAATGAAAGGTCAAGGTCAGATCTATGTTCGAACCTTGATTTTTTTCAGATTTGTGTTGGAGAGTTATCCAGCCAAAGTTTTAATCCAATCAAGTTGAAAATTGGTATTGTGACAGAGTGTATATTAAGAAATGCATCAAAATTATGAGCTCGAATGAAATATGTTTTGATTGCATGCGTTTGAGCATGTGTCTGTTTGTCTAAATATGGACAATACTTGTTGCACCAACGGGTTTTTTCTCTCATATAAATAAAACAAAACACTTGTCAAAGGTTAAAAGACAAACGATGCTGTTTATTTAACAGAATTTCGGCAAGTTGCTTTTATTTAACTTCAGGATTGTTAATTTCTCTCCAACATGAGATAACAACTGAGCATGCAGCTTCCACAGTAAATGGTTAAAATGCCAAATAAAAGTCAGTTTCTGAAAAGGCAAAGTAAAGATTGTTTCCAATTACAATGTGAAGTCAAACTAACTTGTCTTTTCCACCGTTGCCGAATCTGTTACAAATCAGCGACAGGGCGACAGCGTAGCTAACTTCGTCACCCCCCTCTCCCCCCTCCAAAACAGCACATTCATTGGCATGTCAAAATATTGACACTGAGGGACAGAGAAAGCGGCAACAAAGTCATAATGAGCACGAAGCTTCGACGGAACACACTAAATGCCCAATAAATAAGCCAGTTTCCGTTAAGATTGCTTCCAATTATTGACTAGTGTCAGACTTGTCTTTACCACCTTTACCGAATCGGTAACCAATCAGCGACACGGCTCACTTCTTCCCCCTCCCCCCTAAAAACAGCGTAATTGGCACTGCCACTGTGAGCGACAGCTATACACTGTAGTCGGTAGATGCGTCAAGTAATCGCAGGTGAGTATTGTTTTGCAGGCTTCAATGGTACTCGGTTCGAGGGCTTTCAACGGCAACGACTGTTTCGGCGTCTTGCAGGTTGAATGGACACATAATGTTTTAGCTGGTGAATGTACCCGACGTACATCATTGGTTTGGTTGCTTTCCCGAATGTTACAGTTTTACCTGTCGCCTGGACCACCGTTATTGGCTGCCCCGAAAGCATTTTACTTGTGTATTTCACTGCAACATTGTCCGCGTATGTCCCGTTTATCTGAAGACCAGTGACGTACTTGTCAAAGTGTACATTCGGGAGAAATTTCTGCAGATCACCTTTCTCCTGCCTTGACAACTTTTTTAAATAGGCGCAGAGCATGCCTCGAAGCTCTTGTGGCTCATGTTCAGTTTGTTTTGTCATCTCCAGCTGGCTTTTTATGCTCCAAAAGAAACAATTTCCGTCGCTCGGGACATAATTTCTCTGATTGTGAACCCTTGTTCAGTTAGTTTTGATGTGAACTCTTCCATTGTTTGTGCAATGTTCTGTCGATGCCTGCTTGCACTGTCCAGGCTTTCTGAAAGTACACGTGATAAGTCGTCCATCGAACAAGATTCATCACCGATATTGTCACCCATGTCGCCTTGTCCGTGTCCTTCATCAGTTCCTGGCCGAGCAGCGGTTCCTTCGTTGACGTTGTCACCTATGTCGCGATGTCGGTTTGCAGCAACATCTGTTCCTGGCCGAGCTGCGGTTCCTTCGTTGACGTTGTCACCTATGTCTCAGTCTAAGAATAGGTCTAAATTAATCAGCTGACTGATTTCTGATGAAGCACGCGCAAAGACAGGGAGACAAAAGGAAGGCAAATACCGCTATAACACATCAAAAAGTGCCTCGTCCGTGACACAATTAAGTCAGCAACTGTATGTCTGGCAAATTAAATAAAAGCGACAAATAGTGCCTTTCGAAAAGCTTGAAGATAATCTCAAGTAAAATTTCTGTATAAAACGAAATGCAATCAGTACATGAATTTTTGTATCCAAAATGTCACGGACGAGGCCATTTAGGGGGGTGAGTTGCATTCTTTAATATTTTGGCTACAAAGAGTTTCAACAACTGCCGACTTATATCACAGTATACATCAATGTCAGTCTCATGTGATATGATGATTACTGAAATTACAAAAAAAATTGGATTGTACTGAATCCGAATCTAAAAAAAGTGACCAAAAACGTCACTTCATGCAGAGTGAAATCCTCTTAAACAATATGACTGCTAAACAAGGGACATAACTCAATGAAGAAAATAAAATATTGATTATGAACATATGAACATTCTACAACAAAGCCAGCGTACCGAAATAAAGAAATGTGTGTTTTAATTTCAAGCGTTGAGAGAGCTAATTTTTTGGACATGCCCTATAGCGTTCACGGGTGATGGTGATTTCTATAGCGCTTTCGAACACACAAAGCGCTTTACAAAAGCAATAACAACATCATTACCAGAATGACGCCATTGACGGAATAGAACACAATCATAAACACTTTACAACAAAAAACAAAAAAACAAAACATAAATGTTACAAAAATCCAGAGGCTCTTACAGGAACGAACTCCCAGTATACACAACAATTATAATGTGCGCACACACACACACACACACACACACACACACCCACCCACACATGTCCACACACACACACACACACACACACACACACACACAGTAAACATTGTTCATCCGAAAGTGCACATTCACAGGGTCGCGACAACTACATCATCATAGAATGCTTCTCTGAAGAGGTGAGTCTTGAGATTTGCTTTGAAAGAAGGCAGAGATGGACTGAGACGTAGAGACAAAGGGAGTTTGTTCCAGATATGATCAGCTGCGACTGAAAGACAGCGGCCACCATGATCGTCCCTCTGATACTTAGGAGCTTTGACAAATTTATTTTGGGAGGCAGAGCGGACAACCCCGCGGCAATTTGATAGAATATGCAGCAGATCTTGTATTTAATTCTTTGTTCGACTGGAAGCCAATGTAGCTGTTTGAGTAGAGGCGTGACGCTTTGTTTCATAGGTGTTCGAAACACGAGTCTAGCGGCAGCGTTCTGGACTAGTTGCAGGGGCTTGATGACTAATCTAGAGAGTATGCCGGAACAGACTAGTCTTTTGGTTGCGTCTTCGGTAAGGTACTGTCGAATGGAACCTGTACGCCGGATCTCCATTCGCGCTGCTTTACATGTTTGGACTACATGCTGTTTCATGCTAAGATCTTTGTCAAAAAAGACTCCGAGATCACGGGATGTATCCGAGAACTTGATGTCAATATTGTTCAAAGAGATGGCCTGTGGGAGTTCTGAAATAGACTTAGCATGGGTAGGGGTGGAGTATGAAAAACGCATGGCTTCAGTTTTGTCGTCATTTAGTTTGAGTTTGTTCTCTTCCATCCATGCCCCGACATCTCTCACACACTCCTGTAGCGACAGAACCAAACCTGGGTAGTTGTCATGTGATGCGGAATGATTGATCTGCGTATCATCTGCGAAGATTTCGTGTAGCACACAATGATTCTCTATGAGAGTTGTCAGCGGTGCTGTGTACATAATGAACAGCACCGGGCCTAACACAGAACCTTGGGGAACACCAAACACAAGAGAGGTTTCAGCAGATTGTTGGTGATTTGCAAAATTGGGACCCCCATTTCCATAGCCGGTAAACTACATTACTGCAACCAGTTACTGGGCAAGCTTATATGCCACTGAAATGGATTGATCTTGAAGCTGACTCTAGAACTTTGATGGAAATGAACCGAAGAGTACACTCTCCTTCTCTATCACCATGCTTTGCCGTGCAGACGATGCAAACGATGCTCGTCGAAAACATCTCGACCAATCATAATCGCTTTAGGTAGCCTATCACGTGGGTTTTGTTCTTTTTTCCATGTAGCGCTGGAACTGTTAACTGGTTTATTCGTACTCAACACAATGTCAAATTGGAGTTTTGTCGCATATTAAAAACAACAAATCCAAAATAAAAATTCATCTTGTTGTACTTTGTGTCTCCATTTGACTGACAGAAAGTCCTTTTTTAAGTGAAGTCTCACGCACTTGGCAATGCGCTCAACACTTTTCAGTTCGGAAATATTGCTGTGTTCAAGGGCATACATTGTATTAGTATGTCACGTTTCGTCGGAACTAAGTAAATTCAGGTACTTTATAAACATCTTAGAGCTTGAAAGCATTGGTAAGCATTGGCATGTCTTCGATTAAATGATAGACCGTCTGTTCGTTTTAAACTGGAACCACGTGTAGTTTTGTTGTTTGTTGTAGGGGGTGTTTCCGGGGTTTCCGGACACCCCCCCTCCCCCCAGCCTAACAATAACAAGTCGCGTAAGGCGAAAATACAACATTTAGTCAAGTAGCTGTCGAACTCACAGATACGCAAGACCGTATACTCGTAGCATCGTCACTCCACCGCCCGTGGCAAAGGCAGTGCCAGTGGAATTGACAAGAAGAGCGGGGTATTCGTTGCGCTGAGAAGGATAGCACGCTTTTCTGTACTTCTCTTCGTTTTAACTTTCTGAGCGTGTTTTTAATCCAAACATATCATATCTATATGTTTTTGGAATCAGGAACCGACAAGGAATAAGATGAAAGTGTTTTTAAATTGATTTCAAAAACAAATTTTGATAATAATTTTTATATATTTAATTTTTAGAGCTTGTTGTTAATCCAAATATAACATATTTATATGTTTTTGGAATCAGCAAATGATGGAGAATAAGATGAACGTAAATTTGGATCGTTTTATAACAAAAATATTTTTTTTACAATTTTCAGATTTTTAATGACCAAAGTCATTAATTAATTTTTAAGCCACCAAGCTGAAATGCAATACCGAAGTCCGGGCTTCGTCGAAGAATACTTGACCATAATTTCAATCAATTTGGTTGAAAAATGAGGGCGTGACAGTGCCGCCTCAACTTTCACGAAAAGCCGGATATGACGTCATCAAAGACATTTATCAAAAAAATGAAAAAAACGTCTGAGGATATCATACCCAGGAACTCTCATGTCAAATTTCATAAAGATCGGTCCAGTAGTTTAGTCTGAATCGCTCTACACACACACACAGACAGACACACAGACACACATACACCACGACCCTCGTCTCGATTCCCCCCTCTACGTTAAAACATTTAGTCAAAACTTGACTAAATGGAAAAATGGAAAATAAAGAAAAACTGATGCTCAGATTGTACCAGATTGCTCAATTTTCCTTGATTTTCATCAATATTTTCCAGATGGGCATGCCCCCCTAGGAGCCGGTCTATGTCTTCTAAGTGGCGGTTTTGGAAAGTAGTTGGGTAATTTGTGGGCTCAGCTTGCACCAGGTCGTTCAATTGTCCAAACTTGTCTTCTTAAATTTACTTTTTGGAAGGGAAGTTTCTTGGCTCAGATTGTTTTAGATTGCTCAATTTTCCTTGTTTGTATCAAAATGTTCCGGGTGGGCATGCCCCCGTACCCCCCTATGAGGTTTCAAACGCTTCGCGCCCTCAACTGAACGCTTCTCGTCGTCGAATTATCCCTAAAAGAAATTTCGCCCCCCCCCCCCCCCCCCCCCCGCCCCGCCCTAAAATAGATGTGATCCGCCCCTGAAACAATATTGAACGACTTCCGTAGAAATATGGAAACATCGCCAAAATTGGGCTCTGTGAGACTATCCAATCACAGCTAGCCCCCGAATTCCCTCACATGTCTATCAGAATAGCAATATACATGTATAGGGGTATTTGCATGAATGATAGGGCGCCAAAATATTCCCAAAACAAGGTTATACGTAGGGTGTTCTGGAAGTCCTTAGACTCCAAGCTCCTGGCAATGCCTCATGATATTTACAATGACGTATGTATACTGCAATCTTTCATTGGTGATGACACACATTTTCATGTATCTCAAAGTTTCCTCTGCAAAGAAAACAGCTCTCAAAGAACGCAACCCGTCCATGTTTACGTGCCTGTCATGGAGCTCAAAAAAAGGGAGTTTACACCAATGAAGCATAAACATCTCTAAAGTTTCTCACACCTACTGCATATTGTGGGAATTTTGAGGGAAGAACGCTCCTTCCAAAACGAGTACTTACAACTGGTACAATGAATTTAAATCGGGTAGACACGTCTTCAAAGATGACACCCGCCCAGACCGACAGTTGACAAAGAGTGTTTCAAAAATACTTGCAAATGATGTAAAGCAGAGCCAGACATCAACTGACGCGTAAACACGACCTTTGAGTATAGCAAATCAAATATATGTTATTAATCCGAACTCTGTTCACGCTAAACGACAATTATATTGACGGTTCTTTTCTTGTCTGTGACAGATACATTCACTGATGAGATACGACAGGGGTTGTGGGGGGCATGTGATTTGTCTACCTTGTCGACGGGCCATTTTTGGCTCACGTAAGTGTAGCCTATGCGATCGTAACTTTGTCTGTCTGTGCGTGCGTGTGTGTGTGTGTGTGCGTGTGTATGTCTGTGGTAGAAACTTTAACATTTCGTCATTTGAAGACGTCACATTATGACGTAAGAGGGTTAGACGTCACGCGAAGGAATTACTGAAAGTCTCGGTCATTGTTATTTTGAGCGGGCCAAGACTAGTTGGCAGTCGTGTCCCTGTAAGTAGGCTACATGCAGACAGACAGATCTAGATCTAGTGTCTCGCTTTCTTGCACAGTGTCACCTATGCTTACTGTGTGTGTGTGTGTGTGTGTGTGTGACGGAGTGATTGAGTTTGTGTTACTGTTTGTCGATTTCTTACGTGAGCCTTGAAGGCTTCGCCTCTTGTATAAGTTTGTAACTCTCAGAATTTGATGGTATTTGAATAAGTACCTTTTGTTACCTATTGATCATCAAAATATTATAACCCCCACCCTCGCCAGGAATAAACAACACGGGTGACGAACCATCATTTCATCCTGTCAAAAGAAAGGCTTCTCTCTCAAGTCCACCCATGAAAAATCTAAGACATTCTTTTGGACCATAAAAAAAACGTCATTTGCAAGTATTTTTGAAACACTCTTTGTGGATAATGGGATATTTCTTTAGTCATATCTCGCATGTGGTGGAGAACACAATTCGATCCTTAGTGCGTACCCGTTTCTGCAATTTTTCTGTCCCTGACAACAAGTCGAACGGTAGACCGTTGTGCACTAGAAAAATGCGCCTAATCAAAGCGTTTTTTGAAAAGGCTAAACACTGGTGACAAAAGTGTTCTGGGTCTTTTGCTTTCATACCGTTTAAAAGAATGCATCCCGAACGTTCTTAGCTCTCTAGAGTTGGTAACAAAAGAGCCTTTGTTAACTTTTACATAGTGTCAACAGAAATCAACATTGGAAAGCAAGAGCGTATTTTTTCGCGGTGGTAGGCTTTTGCTAAAATGTCAGTATGTTTTCTATGTAAGAAAGAAAGAAAATAGTCTGAAGGTAAACTTTCTCATTATGTTGAAAAGAAAGTGATTTATGAGTGGGTGCGTGTGTGTTGTTATTGAAAAAACTGTCAAAACGTCTTGACAGTTGGTTGAAAAGAAAATGATGGAAATGATGTGTAAGTGTGTGTGTGTGTGTGTGTGTGTGTTTGTCTGTGTGTGTGTGGGGGGTGTGTGTACAGGGTGGTGTGTGTGTGTGTGTGTGTGTGTGTTCATGTAAGGGTGTATCATGTGTTTGACTATGTGCATGTGAGTTTGTGTGCATGAATGTTGCATGGGTGAGTGAGTGTGTGTGTGTGTGTATACGCGTGGTCTCAAATCACTTTTGTCACTATTTCTTTCTCTTTGTATTTATATTACATGTATATTGTGTCTAAAGTGCTCTCTCTTTCTATTTCACTCTCTCTCTCTCTCTCTCTCTCTCTCTCTCTCTCTCTCTCTCTCTCTCTCTCTCTCTCTCTCTCTCTCTCTCTCACTCTCTCTCTCTCTCTCTCTCTCTCTCTCTCTCTCTCTCTCTCTCTCTCTCTCTGAGACTGTTGCCATTCTGAAAGGGGTTTGTGTGTGTGTGGTGGGGGTGTGTTTGTGTGCGTGCGTATGTGGCGTATGTGTGTGTGTGTGTGTGTGTGTATTTGCGTGTGCGAGTGTTGTATGTGTGTGTGTTTGTGTGTGAGAGAGAGAGAGAGAGAGAGAGAGAGAGAGAGAGAGAGAGAGAGATAGGCGATTTGTCCTTCGCTGGGGGTATGCAGTGCCTTGGCATTGCACGTCTACTTAATTGAAAGAACTGTCAAAACGTGTCTAAAGTGCTCTCTCTCTCTCTCTCTCTCTCTCTCTCTCTCTCTCTCTCTCTCTCTCTCTCTCTCTCTCTCTCTCTCTCTCTCTATCTCTCTCTCTCTCTCTCTCTCTCTCTCTCTGAGCATATGTTGCCTTTCTGAAAGGGGTGTGTGTTTGTGTGGGCGTGCGGGGGGGGGGGGGTGTTTGTGTGCGTGCGTCTGTGTGTGTGCGTCTGTGTGTGTGTGTCTGTGTCACGTGTGTGTGTGTGTGTTTGTGTGTGTGTGTGTGTGTGGTGTGTGTGTGTGTGTGTGTGTGTGTGTGTGTGTGTGTGTGTGTGAAAAGAAAAAGAAGTGTGCGCAATCAGTTCTGCTCTTTCTGTTATCATAAAGTTGAATATTTAGATAGATAGATAGATAATTTATTGCCAAGTGTACAATACATGAATGAACATAAAAAATACACGAGGAAAGCAGCTTGCTGTGTGATAAAAACAAAAATAAATAGCATTCATACATCACTGGCGCATAGCATCATACATACATGGGTAAGACAATTTGGTATCACAGTAACTAATACATGCACTATACAGACATGGTGAGAACTATGAAACTCTAAGAGCTATCGGAACCACAATAAAAGTACGCAGAATAAGATAGGATCCCCCCCCCCCCCCACTATCAACTACTGTAAGAACTGAACATGTTCCATACTGATAAAATGTACCTCTAAAACAGCACATAAAAATAAACTCTTCCAACACATCACAGTGGTTAAAGAACGACTAAAACTACTAAAACATACTAGATGTGTATTCCAGTAATATAACCAGCTGCTAAAACATAGTCTGGCTTCATCGCGTCACAGTGGTGTCACCATGCTAAAACCCACTCTATATATCACAGTATGTCATGTCAGCTACTAAAATCATACTCCTAGAGCATCCTAAAACGTGTCACAGTCTGTAGAGTTCATTTACCGGTTATTAAAAGCCAGGACAGCCTGGGGGTAGAAACTGTTTCTGAGTCTTGCCGTACGGCATCTGAGGGTTCTGAGCCTGCGCCCCGAGAGCAGAGGCTGGAAGAGATGACCAG
The DNA here is from genome assembly GCF_037325665.1 of Littorina saxatilis. Taxonomy (NCBI): domain Eukaryota; kingdom Metazoa; phylum Mollusca; class Gastropoda; order Littorinimorpha; family Littorinidae; genus Littorina; species Littorina saxatilis. Next base: position 6,423 of record NW_027127755.1, on the reverse strand, counting down.
CCGGGTGTGTGGGATCCTGCATGATGGACCTACATTTCCTCATCATGCGCAGGATGTGAAGGGAGTCTATAGAGGGGAGATCTCTGCCAATGATCCTGCTGGCAGCCCTAACGACCTTCTCCAGTTTTTCTTTCTCAAACTGGCAGGAGCTGCTGTACCAAACCGTGATAGAAAAGGTAAGGAGACTCTCTACAGCAGCCCTGTAGAACTGGGACATGATGGAGGAGGACACTTTGAACTTCCTCAGCTGTCTCAGGAAGTAGAGACGCTGATGGGCCTTCTTTACTGAAAGGTCAGTATGAACAGCCCAGCTAAGGTCATTGGAGATGGTCACCCCTAGAAATTTGAAGGAATCAACCTGCTCTACGTTCTCACCGCTGATGGTGAGTGGTAAGAGGGGAGTCTTTTTCTTCCTACGGTCAAAGACCATCTCCTTGGTTTTGGTGACGTTAAGGTCAAGGTCATTAGCCACACACCAGCCCGACACTCTCGCAACCTTTTTTCTGCAGGTACCTCACGACTCTTATAGGATATCAGATAGATCAAGTCAGTGTTAGCTCATTCTGGCAACGTGTGGAATTCTCTCCCAATAATTGAGTCTCAATAATTTCAAAAACGCACCTTATATTGTAATTAATATCAAATTGCTGAAAGCGACAGTGATGGAAGACTTCGTTTTAGATTTTGATAACACATTTGCTCAAGAATGTATGTTAGGTAATTGTCCACCACTGTACATATATAACGCTTAGTATTCGTGTAAAGCCCTTTTGGGGTATATATTCCTATGATTGTTGTTTTCTGCTTTTTTCTCGTGTTTTGTTTTTGTGAATGTCCGTGTATACATGTGATTAGAGTAGTCCTTCATTGGGCAGGCGCTGGTTGTTTGTAAAGCTTATGCCACAATTACAATAAAATGTATTTGAGTTGATTTGATTTGATTTGATTTAATAAAGTGGAGCACTCTTTGGCTCTTATATTGACATATTATATTGAGTATTTGTCATTTAGAAAAAATATATATTTAAAAAAACAAAACCGAATCCTATAGCAGGCCACTCTTTAGCCCTTACATTTTTTTTATTTTCATGGGGATATCTGTTTGTATGAGATGCCACAAAATAGGGCCCCAAGATATTCACAAAAGAAGGTTATGTTGCACATAACCCCCACACACACATACACACACACACACACACACACACACACACACACACCGGCACACACCGGCACACACACTGACATAACCCCCACACGCACACACACATACACACAAACGGCACACACACACACACACACACACACACACACAAACACACACACGAACGGCACACACTAGCCACGGGCTGTGAAGTGGTGACTGAGTAAATGAGTATATTATTTAACCTTCGCCGATCGTCGTCGGTCCGTGTGGACCCAGAAGGGTGTTTAATTGCAAATATCTCTTAAACCAGTTAAATTTTTTTAATGAGCTTTTAAGAATGCCTCAGACACCTAAAAAGCTCTTATGACCTAAAACTGAGGTCATTACATTTCAGCGAGAAGTAACACACAAAAACTAGCGCCCCCTAATTGGCGTAGAGGCGCGTCCCCCGGGTGGTGGATGGGGGAGCCTTCTCTACTAACTTCTGAGAGAAGGTCGCATCACTCTCGATGCCGTGAACCTAATTAGGATCTTTTTCTTGTCTCTTCTCTATTTCTGCCTCCCCAAAGCCCTTTCACTTACCTTTTCTAACACATACAATTCTCCACCTTTTTTTCCCCAAAATATGGTGAATTCCGAGTTTGTCATGTGTGACCAGGGGATGAGTGGCTGACACCTTAATGCTCAGGGCGTATCTTGTGTAGTTTTGATGGCTTCAAGTAGAAAAGAAGAAAGTGTTTTGGCTAGGTTACACACTGGTCACACTTATATAACACATGTTCACCTGCTTTAAAAAGAAAAGGCACCATGGTGCCACGCCTGTGATAATAGTTTTACTGTGATACATAGTTTTACTATAATACATTTCCTGACTTTGTTTTTTGAAATTGGTTTAATTTGAATTTGTGTAATGTTAAACTTGTGGGGTCCTGATTTGGCCTATATGGTCCGCTGGACCTAAAAAGCAACAGCTATCAAATCAAATCAAATTAAAACAAGTCGCGTAAGGCGAAATTACTACATTTAGTCAAGCTGTGGAACTCACAGAATGAAAGTGAACGCACTGCATTTTTTTACAATGACCGTGGTCCGCCGCTTGTGCAAAACGGAGTGAAACTGACGAGCCTGTTCAGCGCGGTAGTGGTTTCGCTGTGCTGCATAGCACGCTTTTCTGTACCTCTCTTCGTTTGAACTTTCTGAGCGTGTTTTTAATCCAAACATATCATATCTATATGTTTTTGGAATTAGGAACCGACAAGGAATAAGATGAAATTGTTTTCAAATCGATTTCGGAAATTTGATTTTGATAATAATTTTTATATTCCAAGCGGAGCGCGGGCGGAGCCCGCGCGTAGCGAGGTAGTTTTTTTTTTCATCTCCCAGCACTGAAAATTTTTTTGCCAAGTGGTGTCTGTCTGTGAACATTGTTCTAGAATTCATCTTTTAGCACAATATTAGCGACACTGTTTGGACAATTCTATTAAAATTAGGCGTACAAACTGATTTTGTTTCGGGGAATCCTCTCAGAGGATCAGAATTTTCATATAATATCATCGGAAGCTGTTACAACGGGAAAATGTGAAACTTTTGTCACTTTTTAACATGGAATTTCATCTTTGAGCGTTTCAAGCGGACTTTAATAAAATAGTTATTTGCGAATTAAGCAGCGGAAGACACTCACCGGTTCAACATGTGTATGGTCATTAAACCTCAAAACATTTCAGTAAGTGGTTTAGACAAACACCTCGGAAATGTGAGGGTGACTGGTTTGTAGGTGAAGAGTTTTTTTCTAAAGTGTGTTCTAAATACAAATGACGTACTGGTAATGATGTAATGAGTTGTTCTAATCTTGTTCTTGGAACTCTTGCTGTTCCAAGCTTGTTCTTAGCAAGTCTTGGTGACGAGAACAAAGACTATCAATGAAATCTTTAGAAATAACCTCTGACAACGACGACGATGACGACGACGACGACGATAACAACAACAACAACAAATGACATCGACGACGACGACGACAACAACAACAACAACAACAACAACAACAACAACAACAACAACAACAACAACAAAAACAACAACACGAGAACAACAACAATCACGACAACGAACATGACAACAACAACACCAACAACTACGACGACAACTACAACGACTGGGTTATGATGACATCACCAATGATTTATCAAATGTTCAGTGTCAAGGCTGTTAAAAAATCGTTAAATCCTATTTCTTCACTGATTCTTATGACATTTTAAAGGTAGGTTTGTTGTCCCCAACTTATTTTCACTCCATACTTTTCCAGAAGAAAAACATAATTTTGGCAGTTAAAAACCGTTAAATTTCAATTCTTCACCGATATTTATGAAATTTTGTGGGTAGGTTCGTTGTCCCCAACTGATTTTCACTCTATACTTTTCCAGAAGAAAGACATAATTTTGGCAGTTAAAAAACGTTAAATTTCAATTCTTCACCTATCTTTATGAAATTTAGTGGGTGGGTCCGTTGTCCCAAACTGAATTTTAAGACATACTTTTCCAGACAAAAAACCTTATTTTTGGCAGTTAAAAACCGTTAAATCTCAATTCTTCATCGATATTTATGAAATTTTGTGGGTAGGTTCGTTGTCCCCAACTGATTTTCACTCCATACTTTTCCAGAAGAAAAACATAATTTTGGCAGTTAAAAACCGTTACATTTAAATTTTCACCTATCTTTATGAAATTTAGTGGGTGGGTCCGTTGTCCCAAACTGAATTTCAAGACAAACTATTCCAGTCAAAAAAACTTATTTTTGGCAGTTAAAAACCGTTAAGTCTCAATTCTACACCGATATTTATGACATTTTGTGGCTAGGTTTGTTGTCAGATTTGACATGATGGCAGAATTGAAAGTGTGAGATATCCTGATGTTTCACAATTTATGCTGCATAATTCAGCCCCATAGGCGCTTGAATTTTAGGTGGAGTTGGGTTTTTTTTTCAGCCCAAACCAGTAACCCCCACATGGTTTTCATGTCCCTTTCTGAGAGACTTCAAGAAGTTTCAATTTGACGTCATGATTAGCCTGCCGCATTAGCAAGTATGAAAACACGTCATCGATGACACATTTTAAGACAGAGAGAGAGAGAGAGAGAGAGAGAGAGAGAGAGAGAGAGAGAGAGAGAGAGAGAGAGAGAGAGAGAGAGAGAGAGAGAGAATCATGTACACACAGATGGACGACTTCGCTTGGGGTATGTACTGCCCGGCAGTACACATCTACTTTATTTTCAGACCTTATTTTTAATCCAAATATAACATATTTATATGTTTTTGGAATCAGAAAATGATGAAGAATAAGATGAACGTAAATTTGGATCGTTTTATAAAAAAAAATTTTTTTTTTACAATTTTCAGATTTTTAAAGACCAAAGTCATTAATTAATTTTTAAGCCACCAAACTGAAATGCAATACCGAAGTCCGGCCTTCGTCGAAGATTGCTTGGCCAAAATTTCAATCCATATGATTGAAAAATGAGGGTGTGACAGTGCCGCCTCAACTTTTACAAAAAGCCGGATATGACGTTATCAAAGACATTTATCGAAAAAAAGAAAACAACGTTCGGGGATATCATTCCCAGGAACTCTCATGTCAAATTTCATAAAGATCGGTCTAGTAGTTTAGTCTGAATCGCTCTACACACACACACACACACACACACAGACAGACAGACAGACAGACACACACACACACACACACACACACACACACACACACACACACACACACACACACACACACACACACACACACACCACGACCCTCGTCTCGATTCCCCCTCTATGTTAAAACATTTAGTCAAAACTTGACTAAATGTAAAAAGAGAAAAAGCCCAACGGTTTTGAGATTTGTGTTTCTGCAACTGTTTTGACATGTGCAAGTTATCCCTATTTTTTTTTTGTTTTTTTTTGTTTGTTAGCGCTCTAGCGCCGTTAGTTTGTCAGAACAGGAGGCACTGATTAAAGGTACTGGACTTGTCAAATCCAGGTGCACGGATCCCCTGGGGCTTTTAGTCATACCTCAGGCAGCTATCCGTTTGAAGAACTACCAAGTTTCATTGACTTGCACCCAAAGAGTCAAGAACTGCGATTTTTTTTTACGAATTAATTTCGTCACGTACTCGGGCCCGGCTGGTCTTGACCTATTTTTGGATCTAAATTTAGATCAGGTCACCACATCATGCACAAAAAGACACGTCACTAGTAGCAAACTATGTCAGACATCATCATGAGTTTGTGGAAAACAAAATGGAGGCCGGAATCACTCAGTTGAATCGAACTCCGACCCAACACCACGTAATAACTAGGTTAATTTATGCACTCGCGTGAACAAGAAACTGTCGAGCTTCACAGATGTCGTCGTTGGGTAGTTTTGTGTTTGTTTTACTACCATAGGCGGATTTTTGAACTGTAAATGCACTCAGCTGCAACAAAAACGCAAAACGAAGGCTGTGAGCTGCACTGTGCCTTTAAAGGTACTGAACTTGTCAAATCCAGGTGCACGGAGCCCCTGGGGCTTTTAGTCATACCACAGGCAGCTATCCGTTAGAAGAACTACCAAGTTTCATTGACTTGCACCCGAAGAGTCAAGAACTGCGATTTTTTTACGAATTAATTTCGTACTTGGACCCGGCTGGTCTTGGCCTATTTTTGGATCTAAATTTAGACCACATCATGCACAAAAAGACACGTCACTAGCAAACTATGTCAGACGTCATCATGAGTTTGTGGAAAACAAAATGGAGGCCGGAATCACTCAGTTGAATCGAACTCCGACCAAACCGACAACGTAATAACTAGGTTAATTTATGCACTCGCGTGAACAAGAAACTGTCGAGCTTCACAGATGTCGTCGTTGGGTAGTTTTGGGTTTGTTTTACTACCATAGGAGGATTTTTGAACTGTAAATGCGCTCAGCTGCAACAAAAACGCAAAACGAAGGCTGTGAGCTGCACTGTGCCTTTAAGAGCCGGTCCATATTAGGAGCCCTTCCCCTACCAAGGTATTTCATTCATCATCTCATTCATCAACATGTTCATGTGATCATGTGACTGTTGAGGGAGCTCGTAACACAACATACACTATCAAAAAACAAGAAAGGTAGTTTGTTCAAAATACATTGTTTTCTTTACTCCTGTTTAGTCTGGTCTTCTCTATTTATTTGTGCTTTGGGTAGGACCGGGGTAGAAAGACATTTTACTCATTAAAATGTAACACCAATTTCCATTGGACACCGTCAGGTGTCT
>NW_027127754.1:5000-16293 GCF_037325665.1 Littorina saxatilis | reverse complement strand
TCCTCTGCCTGTGATTCCCATCTGGACTCCCAACACCGTAATTATCATTCTATTTCTGACCCTGCCTCCTGTTGTACCTATTAGGTTATCAATTGTGAGAAATAATACACGTACCCATCTATCTTTCTCTCGTCAAACATCACTCTAACCCATCACAAACCTCCGTTCGTACACCCCCCCCCCCCGGCCCCCACCACTCCCTTGAGCAACCCCAACCCACTCTCCACCCCATCCCTTCCAATCCAAAACATTTTTTTTTGTGGCTGTCCTACCTGAGATTACACCTGCGACACCCACACACCCTCTCCCCTTCTGTTGTCAAACAACTCCCTCCCCCCCCCCCCACCACCACCACCTCCATCCCCCAGCCTACCCCTCCTCTCGTCAACATTTCTCCCATCCTCATGACAACCCTCCTCCCCATCCTGACCCCACCCCACCTCTTCTTTCGACAGACATCTCTCCCACCCCCGCCACCCCCCCCCCCCCCCCCCCCCACACACACACCCTCTCAACTAACCGACTTTCTCTGGACAGTCAAGCCTCAGATTATACATATATCTACGACCCACGACGAAGCCAGAGTTCAGACGGGAGTTCCAGCAGTCATGTTCTTCTTTTCTGTCCCTTTAAAAGCTGGGAGCTTTTCCGCCAAACCCTGGCTTCCTTTCGGCGTGACAGTGGGTGAATTATTTATCACATGCCATTGATTAGCTTCCATGATTAGCAAGGCGTAATCTCAGGGACAAGCGAGTGGCATTTACACAGACAGAGAGAAGGGCGGGGGTGTCTGAGAGACAGATATAGTAAGAGGAAATAAGGGGGATGGGGAGTGGGGATGGGGGGGGTGTCAGAAAGAGAGCCAGTAAAGAGGAAGAATGGAACGTATACACATTTATATATATATATATATATATATATATATATATATATATATAGAGAGAGAGAGAGAGAGAGAGAGAGAGAGACAGAGACAGAGAGAGAGAGAGAGAGCGAGAGACAGACAGACAGACAGACACAGAGAGAAAGACACAGAGAGACAGAAAGAGAAAGAGAGAGAGAGAGAGTGATAAAGATACATAGAAAGAGAGAGAGAAAGACAAAGAAAGACAGAGAGAGAGACAGACAGTCGACGACGGTTAGCTAGGTACACACAGACAGACATGTATACACTATGATACAGACAGAACACCCACAACAGAAGGAGAGGAGGAAGGGAGGGAGACGACAGAGACAAAGATAGAAGCAGTCCGCTGTCACAGTAAAGTGACAGGCGGCCGTGGGCGGAATTAGCACGTGCCACTCGCACAAGACGCAGGTTTACCAGTAACATCCCTGCATCACCGTCATCTGCGTTCTAAGGCTTTGCCAGATTCTACAAGAAAATTTGCTGATTCAAATCAGCAGGTTCCCAGACGTTCCTTCATGTAACTTTTAGGTGAATGGCAAGGACTACTACTAAAGTAGTCCTTGGTGAATGGTCAAAGTGGTTTCTTCAAAAAACAGTCATGGCAGGGTGTTTGTGTGTGACACTTGTCCGAGTGCTAGCGTGAAATAGTGAAATGGTTAAATATGGCAAGTTATTTGAAGGAAAAAATCTTGTTTTGTTCCCGATCAATATTATGCAAGCTAGGGTTTTGTTTATATGGTAAATATGTTCTGAAATGGACTACATGTATATATATATATTATGCTCACACTCAGTCATCTTGCACAACAATGCAACACATGGATAGGATTAATGGAATGACATGTATTTGTCAACAACGAATCATGGGATAGAAAACTACAAAATGTGAAAGAAAGTACATTTAAACAATAAATGTAATACTGATTGTTAAACAAATGTAACACCGTTAATTGAACGCCATTGTGATAATAGCACCAGTAACAAGATATTGGCAAGTGCAATGATGGTAGTATTGTAATTACATTTATTTGTCAACAACAAATCAGGAAATAGAAAATTCAAAACGGGAAAGAAAATGTTTATGTTAACAAAATCCTGAAATCAATTTTAAGTAAGCTATTGCCGTCAACATGGAAAAATTGCGCGAGTGTCAATTGGTACAGTAAAACTAAACGTGTCATTGGACATTAGCGCAATTTTTCCATGCCGACGACGATAATGTAGATTGTTTTATGTCACACCCACAGCTTAAAAATAGTTTGGTTTGATCGAGAAATGTTTGAGTTATGAAAATAATTATATTTATTTGTCAACAACAAATGACGAGATAGAAAAATTAAAAATGGGAAAGAAAATGTGTTATGTTAACAAAATCCTGAAATCAATTTTAAATAAAATATTGTCGTCAACATGGGAAAACTGCGTTAGTGTCAATTGGTACAGTAAAGGTAAACAACATTTCACTTGACATTAGCGCAATTTTGCCATGGCGACGACGATATGTATTTTGTTTTATGTCACACTCACAGCTTTAAAAATAGTTTGGATTGACCGAGAAATGTTTGAGTTATGAAATAATTATATTTATTTGTCAACAACAAATGACGAGATAGAAAAAAAAAATGGAAAAGAAAATGTGTTATGTTACACAGCTTAAAAATAGTTTGGATTGATCGAGAAATGTTTGAGTTAGAAAAATAGCAACTGCTTGGATTGTAAAAAGAAGTCTAGAAAATGGAGTTTTGGTGCATTAGTGAAAAACATAATTGGCATAATTATACATTGTTAATGTTAATTGAACATGATCCAGATATCATCAGCAACATGATTCAGATATCATCAGCAGCAAGTTATTGGCAAGTGAAACTGTAAACAAATGTTAAAGACAGTGGGTTTGAGAAACAGTAAAATATAGTTTGATACATGTAGTAATGATTGGTACGCTCTTCTTGTCAATTTCACTGCCTTTGCCATGAGCGGTGGACTGACGATGCTACGAGTATACGGTCTTGCTGAAAAATTGCATTGCGTTCAGTTTCATTCTGTGAGTTCGACAGCTACTTGACTAAATGTTGTATTTTCGCCTTACGCGACTTGTTTTTCAATCACTACAAAATTATCATACAGCTTTTTATGTCTCACTAAATTATAAATCAGATGTATGTGGTTGTTTGTTGCCTTGAATGCCCCAAGGGGCAAAAATGAGTGTTTCTTCCATACTAATAAGCCTCATTTGCCTAAACCATATAGGGAGTTATCCGTCCTTAGAGAGTTAAATTTTTTTATATAAATCCCATGCTAATTTCAAATACAGCGTTTTGCTATTCACTTCAATATAATAGTAAATAACAATCAAGAAATAACGAAGTCTTTAAACCACAATTTCCCAGATATTTACACTTTTCATTTTGTTTCAATTCACACCACAAAACATACACTTCGCCTTTTGCTATTCAGTCTCAAGTCTACATAATAATAGTATAAATCATAACTAATTTTCTTCACATCATCAATGTTGCCTCACATGTTCTTTGTACAATCGTTGGTTTTCACAATAAATATTGCATTACTGTAATTGTCTTCTTTTTCTTTAACAATGTCTTTCCAAAAACAAAACTCAAAGACCACAAAAGCAACCTACTCCTATCTCTCGTCTCTCTTCCTGGGTACAATGGTACCTAAGACTTACATTCAAATGCTTACATTTCCATGCTACCCACATTGACAAAATACCAATAATTATTCAAAACAAATGAACGAAGGGAAAAAAACCGTTGTGTGCCCTATCGCATGGCGTTGAAGCGAGTTACTTCCCTTACACATTCAATCACCGGAAGCTAGTTGGTTTGCGATTGTCGCTGTACCGTTCTTTGTATATTTTTAACGTGGGAGATCTGAGATAGTTTTTTTGTTGTATTATATAACCTATTATAGTGTAATTTTGCATCATCACACCGGTGACACTGTGACGGTTCCCCTACGCTTTGTGTTCGGTGCCCTGACCCTTTGTGTTCGGTTCCCACTCGGTTCCCACACGCCAAAATTCGCGGACAAAACATCCATTTATGGTAGTATTACGCAATGTTGCTCTCTGAGAATGGTCTTGTTAGATCTGTGAGTGTTTACACTACATGCCTAGGTGCTGTTGGATTGAAGGTTTTTGATATTTTAGCCGTTATTAGGTAGAATGCCTTCCACTTTACTGCAAAACTGCATAATTCGAAGCATCGGCAAGAAATATCCTACCAAAAAATGCCTGCTTGGAACTGTCGTTGGTCCAGCAAAAAGTTCAACATGTCTGTAGCAGACAGCCCAAGTTTCAAGATTGTAGGGCCATCCAAACAGCCGTAATAATAAAAACAACAAAAGTAGTCAGTGAAATTGGCTGTGTTCGGTCCCCACACACTTTTGTGACGTAGGCGTGACGGTTCCCATAATTCATTGTGTCGGTCCCCACTTTCTGTGTCGGACCCCACTTTCGACCTAATTTCTCTGTGACGGACCCCACAACCAGCCTATTTTGTGTCGGTCCCCACACCTTCTTGGATTTATGACTTGCCGGTTACTTGTATCATTGTATTCATTGAATCTAATTGTCTCGGAGTTATTTTTCAGCAAAAACCGGCAAGGCAGCACCTTTTGTGATACCAAGTAAGTCAGATGACATCAGTATGTGTGTGTGTGTGTGTGTGTGTATGTGTGTGTGTGTGTGTGTATGTGTGTATGTGTGAGAGAGAGATAGATAGAGAGAGAGAGAGAGAGAGAGAGAGAGAGAGAGAGAGAGAGAGAGAGAGAGAGAGAGAGAGAGATTGACACCTTTCCAGATCACTCCGGTTATGCGACACTACCGCGAGCGTCACTACCGCGTGTCACACTACGGCGAGTACGACACTACCGCGTGTAACACTACCGCGTGTCACACTACCGCGAGTACGACACTACCGCGAGTATAACAGTGCCGCGTGTCACACTACCGCGCGTACCACAACCGCGAGTACCATAACCGTAGAGAGAACGCATGCAAACTTACTTCTTGTGAGTTTGTGTTCTAACGGCTTTGATTGGAAGCAACCCATTCTATATGTATTCTGATAGTGTGTTCTGATCGTTTTGAGTTCTTGGTTAGCATGACAAACATTGAATTAGTGTTCAGAGAACAGACCAGGCCTTTTTGTTTTATATTTCAAGGAAACATTTCAACCTTTGCCTTCAGCCATGGAAGTCATAAAATGACACGCGGTAATGTTATACTCGCGGTAGTGTGACACGCGGTAGTGTTATGCTCGCGGTAGTGTCGTACTCGCGGTAGTGTCGTACTCGCGGTAAGTTCTGTTTCCGTACCCGCGACAGCGGCAGCGACAAAAGAAAACGCGCGCAAACGCGTGACGTGTTTCCGTACTTGCGTTTTAAACATGCGGTAAAATCTGTAAACTCCCGCGTTGCCGCGCGACAACGCGAAAAAATCGCTCAAGGACCCTTTCAAAAAAATCGCGTCGCTTGCCGCTTGTCGCGCCGCTAACGCGTCGCGCGTGTGGAAACACTCCTGGTCATTTTCTATGTGCTTGATTTTCGTCGCACCGCTGGAAAAACGCTATCGCGGGTACGGAAACACAACTTTAGTGTGAGACGCGGTAGTGGTACTCGCGGTAGTGACGCTCGCGGTAGTGACCAGCACCCGATCACTCCACATAAACGCTGGTTCTGGTTGCATTGTGCCGCTGACATACAGCTAATAGGATTTTTACACCCCCGGTATAGGGGTGTGTATAGGTTTCACTCGATGTGTTTGTGTTCGCAAGTAGATCTCAAGAATGAACGGACCGATCGTCACCAAACTTGGTGAACAGGTTCTATACATTCCTGAGACGGTCCTTACAAAAATTGGGACCAGTCAAACACACGGTTAGGGAGTTATTGGTGGATTAAAATTATACAAGGCCTGGTATAGACGGACACCCCCGTTGGTCAAAGGGAAATAACCATTCTCACTGCCACCAACTGAGAAGGTTATTTCCCTTTGACGGGGGTGTAGTTCCTATCGGAGGAATTTCTTGTTTTAATCCTTTTGTGGTATTGCTGATGATGCTGAACATGTATTTTACTAGTTTACCAATATGTATCTTTGACCCTGATAGCCTACGAACTGAAACGGAGCAATCATGGCCCAACATTGGCCCAATGCTGAATTTATTGGCGCGGTGTTGAGCCTTAGTCGGGCCGTTGTCGTAGGCTGTCAGGGTTTATGTAGCCTTGTTCCATTGTATTCTGACTGTCATAAAGTAATTAATTTTAAGAGAAAGCAGTCATGAACACAAGGAGCTGGGAAAAGTTGCCTCTTACAACAAGCGTGGATAAAGACACATACTTGACACAGGCAAGTACTCTTTTTATATTTAGTCAAGTTTTGACTAAATATTTTAACATCGAGGGGGAATCGAAACGAGGGTCGTGGTGTATGTGCGTGTGTGCGTGTGTGCGTGTGTGTGTGTGTGTGTCTGTGTGTGTGTGTAGAACGATTCAGACTAAACTACTGGACCGATCTTTATGAAATTTGACATGAGAGTTTCTGGGTATGATATCCCCGAACGTTTTTTTCATTTTTTTGATAAATGTCTTTGATGACGTCATATCCGGCTTTTCGTGAAAGTTGAGGCGGCACTGTCACGCCCTCATTTTTCAACCAAATTGGTTCAAATTTTGGTCAAGTAATCTTCGACGAAGCCCGGACTTCGGTATTGCATTTCAGCTTGGTGGCTTAAAAATTAATTAATGACTTTGGTCATTAAAAATCGGAAAATTGTAAAAAAAAATAAACATTTATAAAACGATTTAAATTTACGTTTATCTTATTTTCCATCATTTGCTGATTCCAAAAACATATAAATATGTTATATTCGCATTAAAAACAAGCTCTGAAAATTAAATATATAAAAATTATTATCAAAATTAAATTGTCGAAATCAATTTAAAAACACTTTCATCTTATTCCTTGTCGGTTCCTGATTCCAAAAACATATAGATATGATATGTTTGGATTAAAAACACGCTCAGAAAGTTAAAACAAAGAGAGGTACAGAAAAGCGTGCTATCCTTCTTAGCGCAACTACTACCCCGCTCTTCTTGTCAATTTCACTGCCTTTGCCATGAGCGGTGGCCTGACGATGCTACGAGTAAAATGGCATTGCGTTCAGTTTCATTCTGTGAGTTCGACAGCTACTTGACTAAATATTGTATTTTCGCCTTACGCGACTTGTTTTCTTTTTCAATCACCACTAGAAGTCCCTGGGCAGCATTTTGCTCTGAAAACTGAATCTCACATACGACAGGTGGATCTTTTATTTTAAAAATGTGCCAAATTGCATATCTCCAAGGCCTTAAGACTAAGAGTAGATATTGGGAAGGCCAGTTCAAGAAGGTGTGGGTGGATCAACACATAATTGTGATCGAAAGGTCGCAGGTTCGAATTCGGGCCGGGACGGACACGGGTCAACTTTATGTGCAGACCCAGAGACGGAAGCCATGTCCCACCCCCGTGTCATCACAATGGCACGTAAAAGACCTTGGTCATTCTGCCATAAGTGCAGGTGGCTGAATACACCTAAACACGCAGACACCTGGGTAGCGCGACTCCGTTGCTGCTAGCTTTCCACTGGGAGGAAGCGACCGGAATTTCCCAGCGATGGGACAATAAAGTAATGAGAAATGAGAAATGAGAAATTTGCTGGTATACTGGGAACCGTCCCAGAGATAAATAATGTTATATATTATTTGTGGCATAAACTAATAAAGTTAGTCTCTCTCTCTCTCTCTCTCTCTCTCTCTCTCTCTCTCTCTCTCTCTCTCTCTCTCTCTCTCTCTCTCTCTCTCTCTCTCTCTCTCTCTCTCTCTCTCACACACACACATACACACACATACTGATGTCATCTGACTTACTTGGTATCACAAAAGGTGCTGCCTTGCCGGTTTTTGCTGAAAAATAACTCCGAGACAATTAGATTCAATGAATACAATGATACAAGTAACCGGCAAGTCATAAATCCAAGAAGGTGTGGGGACCGACACAAAATAGGCTGGTTGTGGGGTCCGTCACAGAGAAATTAGGTCGAAAGTGGGGTCCGACACAGAAAGTGGGGACCGACACAATGAATTATGGGAACCGTCACGCCTACGTCACAAAAGTGTGTGGGGACCGAACACAGCCAATTTCACTGACTACTTTTGTTGTTTTTATTATTACGGCTGTTTGGATGGCCCTACAATCTTGAAACTTGGGCTGTCTGCTACAGACATGTTGAACTTTTTGCTGGACCAACGACAGTTCCAAGCAGGCATTTTTTGGTAGGATATTTCTTGCCGATGCTACGAATTATGCAGTTTTGCAGTAAAGTGGAAGGCATTCTACCTAATAACGGCTAAAATATCAAAAACCTTCAATCCAACAGCACCTAGGCATGTAGTGTAAACACTCACAGATCTAACAAGACCATTCTCAGAGAGCAACATTGCGTAATACTACCATAAATGGATGTTTTGTCCGCGAATTTTGGCGTGTGGGAACCGAGTGGGAACCGAACACAAAGGGTCAGGGCACCGAACACAAAGCGTAGGGGAACCGTCACAGTGTCACCGGTGTGATCATGCTGTAACAGTTTCAAGAAAGAATGACAAAAAAATTGAATTACATTGCTGCAAACAACTAAGTTTGCCGAAAATTAGTTCCGGAATGTCACCATTCGCACAGCCAAATGCCTCCGCATAACCCAGACCTCCGGGTCTGGGAACAAGAAAACTGGATGTGGATTTCTGAATAACTACTGGCTACTTTAATTCTTGGGCAAAGTATTCGAACACAATAATGATCACAAAGTTACCACTCCCCCCCCCCCCCCCCCAACAATATTGTGTATTAACTTTCAAACTTTAAGTCCAAACCTCAGGATACACTTTTTCCGGGGGAGGGGGCGGGGCTTGTATGTACAGAGTTCTCGATAAAAGTGTACATTTGAGGCTCAATTTACCGAAACTACCCCCCCCCCCCCCCCCCCCCCCCCGCCATCTTATCCAGCACTAACACACGTTCCCTGACAAATATAATGAATCAGAGCTGTATATGAGTTGGTGTTACCGTACCGGTACAGGAAGTATCAGCACACCAGATCAGCACGTAACTCCGTAATTGGACTTGTCATTACCAATGCAACTCTTTAGAGGACGATCTCTTGAAGCTCCATGCAAAGCAAGATAAACAAGTCGCGTAAGGCGAAATTACTACATTTAGTCAAGCTGTGGAACTCACAGAAGGAAACTGAAGGCACTGCATTTTTTCACAATGACCGTAGTCCGCCGCTCGTGCAAAAGGCAGTGAAATTAACGAGCCTGTTTAGCGCGGTAGTGGTTGCGCTGTGCTGCATAGCACGCCTTTCTGTACCTCTCTTCGTTTGAACTTTCTGAGCGTGTTTTTACTCCAAACATATCATATCAATATGTTTTTGGAATCAGGAACCGACAAGGAATAAGATGAAATTGTTTTTAAATCGATTTCGACAAATTAATTTTAATCATAATGTTTTTATTTTTTTCAGAGCTTATATTTTGTAATCCGAATATAACATATTTATATGTTTTTGGAATCAGAAAATAATGAAGAATAAGATGAACGTAATTTTGGATCATTTTATAAAAAAAATAATTTTAATTTCAATCTTCCGATTTTTAATGACCAAAGTCATTAATTAATTTTTAAGCCTCCAAGCTGAAATGCAATACCAAAATCCGGCCTTCGTCGAAGATTGCTTGGCCAAATTTTCAATCAAATTTATTGAAAAATAAGGGGGTGTGACAGTGCCGCCTCAACTTTTACAAAAGGCCAGATATGACGTCATCAAAGGCATTTATCAAAAAAATGAAAAAAACGTCTGGGGATATCATACCCAGGAACTCTCATTTGAAATTTCATAAAGATCGGTCCAGTAGTTTACTCTGAATCGCTCTGCACACACACACGCACAGACAGACTGACAGACAGACACACACACACACACACACACCACGACCCTCGTCTCGATTCCCCCTCTATGTTAAAACATTTAGTCAAAACTTGACTCAATGTAAAAAAAAGGGAAGGAGGATCGAGAAAGGGGACGGGGGGGGGGGGAGGGTGGAGAAGAGGAATGAGGAGGGAGAAGAGCCCCCCTCCTCCTACACGTGCACTCACAACATCACGAATGGCGATGGAACGCTAGAACCACGACATTTTTCTTAACGAGCACAACAGTCACGTTTTTAGCAAACGCTTTATTGCATTAATACATGTCGATTAAAAAGACTAGCTTGAAAGAGAGCGAGAGAGAGAGCGAGAGAGAGAGAGCGAAAGAGAGAGAGAGAGAGAGAGAGAGAGAAAGAGAGTGAGAGAGAGAGTCAAATGCGGGGTCAAAATCCCTAAAGAGACGCAAAGTGTAAACACAAAACTAGAAAACGCTGCCCGGAGGGCCAAAAACTACATTTTTTTCTGTTTCTTGTTCAAAATCACACAGGAAGTTGAATTTCTCCTCGATTAGCAGCGCATGCGCGGTTCCCATCCGAGTCCGAGTTACGTCCCTTGGCGAGCCACTCTCTTGACCCTGGAGGCGGAGCGGCACCGGAAATGAGGAGGGCGAGCCTCGCTTTCATTAACGATGGCCGCCATGTTGCAGCAATCAAGGGAGACAATGGCGTCCCTCCGGCCAACATCATCGCCTTCCGCTCTTCGTCATGTCTCGTGTCGGCCTGCTCCATTACTCTGTGCGCTAGCTGTCGTCTGCTGTTTAAATCGCTATCGTTTTTTCTTCTTTTTTGCTTTTTTTTTGTTTTGTTTTTTGAAGGGGGTAGGAAGTGGAGGGAGGGGTGAATCCGCTTTGAGGGGACTTTTTGTCAGTTGGGAATTTCCTGCGCGAGACATCACACACATTTGGTCATTAAACTTAAGTTAACCAGCAGTGAATGTTCCGAGTGTACAAGTACGCTTCTGGCAATCATACATATGTCTTTTCTTTTTCTGTTTTTCTTTTTCCCAAACGATGAAGGGAGAAAAGGGAAACTAGGGAACAGGCGAGGTGGTGTGTGTGTGTGTGTGTGTGTGTGGGGGGGGGGGGGTGTTGTAAAATGTAGGTCTCTGATTTATCACTGCTTCGATATGGGTTCAAACCTCGCAGTTGATACTCAAAAAGATCGCGTGCGTATAACCTCTAAAATGTCAATGGTTGGCATAAGGGGTGCTTTAGGCCCTTTTCGCTTTTTACTTTACGCCAGCATCAGATCTAAGCAGAGAGTGATAGACGCATTCATTTAAAATTGCACAATCATGTTCTTTCCTAATTTCTTTCACGATCTCCCGTACCCCCCTCA
>NW_027127753.1:5000-34106 GCF_037325665.1 Littorina saxatilis | reverse complement strand
AGTGTTTTGCGTTTATCTCCCTTCCTTCGTGTGGCGTCAATCCATTTTCCCGTTACTACGTTACTATTTTTAGAATGTCACTGCACTGTCCAGAACGCTTTCCTTGCACCCGTAAGTTGTCCTCACTGTAAAAGTGCAAAGGTCGAATCAATTTATAGCCACGCGAAAAATACACTGTCATCTATCTCTATATATTTATAGATATAGATATACATATATATATATACGGCTTCTGTGTGTGTGTGTGTGTGTGTGTGTGTGTGTGTGTGTGTGTGTGTGTGTGTGTGTGTGTGTGTGTGTGTGTGTGTGTGTGTGTGTGTGTGTGGGCAACACCTGTGGATTGTAGAGTTCTGTTTGTGATGTGGTCTGGCGGCTTTGGTGTGTCTGTATGTTCGGACCTTCCTTTGAGAAGCCATAACAGTTATTCTCAATCCCGTTTGAGTGGACTTCGCCTTCAAAGGTGATTGTGGTGTTTCGGCACTCGGTTACATTTGACGTGGTCGACAGGGTTGCGACTCGACATGAAATATTTCACAGAGTCAACTTTGTGTGCAGACTCTCCTCGGTGTCCGAACCACCCCCCGTGTATACTACATTGGGTGTGCACGTTAAAGATCCCACGATTGACAAAAGGGTCTTTCCTGGCAAAATTGCTTAGGCACAGTTAATAATTGTCTACCATACCCGTGTGACTTGGAATAAGGCCGTGAAAGGTAAATATGCGCCGACATGGCTGCAATCTACTGGCCGTATAAAATTTCATCTCACACGGCATCACTGCAGAGCGCCTAGAACTGTACCCACGGAATATGCGCGATATAAGCCTCATTGATTGATTGATTGATTGAAATGTTCAGGCCACTGAATCATTTTCGTGCTGTTCCCATTCCACCAACCTGGGAGGGACCTAAGCTTGGCGGGTCTATGGTTCGGAACTTTGGGGACAAAGTTCATTCAAAGGGGGTCGAGTGTGACAGGGAGACTGCCGTCGCCCTTCACAGCAGACTCTGCAGAGTTGTTCGCCTTAGAAGTTGTGGGCTTTACTTGCATGTTTGTTTGTTTGTTTGTTTGTTTGCTTAACGCCCAGCCGACCACGAAGGGCCATATCAGGGCGGTGCTGCTTTGACATATAACGTGCGCCACACACAAGACAGAAGTCGCAGCACAGGCTTCATGTCTCACCCAGTCACATTATTCTGACACCGGACCAACCAGTCCTAGCACTAACCCCATAATGCCAGACGCCAGGCGGAGCAGCCACTAGATTGCCAATTTTAAAGTCTTAGGTATGACCCGGCCGGGGTTCGAACCCACGACCTCCCGATCACGGGGCGGACGCCTTACCACTAGGCCAACCGTGCTGGTCTTTCCTTGCATGTACCCGTAAGTTGTCCTCACTGTAAAAGTGCAAAGGTCGAATCTATTTATCGAAAAATCCACTGTCATCTATCTCTATATATTTATATATAGATAGATATATACGGCTTCTGTGTGTGTGTGTGTGTGTGTGTGTGTGTGTGTGTGTGTGTGTGTGTGTGTGTGTGTGTGTGTGTGTGTGTGTGTGTGTGTGTGTGTGTGTGTGTGTGGAGGCAACACCTGTGGATTGTAGAGTTCTGTTTGTGATGGGGTCTGGCGGCTTTTGTCTCTTTGTATGTTCTGGCCTTTGAGAAGCCATAACAGTTAATATAGGGCTTAGAAATAAGCACTAAAATTCTCAATCCCGTTTGAGAGGACTTCGCCTTCAAAGGTGATTGTGGTGTTTCGGCACTCGGTTACATTTGACGTCGTCGACAGGGATGGGACTCGACATGATATGTTCAGGAATGTCATTTTCGTGCTGTTCCCATTCCACCAACCTGGGAGGGACCTAAGCTTGGCGGGTCCATGGTTCGGAACTTTGGGGACAAAGTTCAGTCAAAGGGGGTCGAGTGTGACAGGGAGACTGCCGTCGCCCTTCACAGCAGACTCTGCAGAGTTGTTCGCCTTAGAAGTTGTGAGCTATTTATAGCTAGCTCGCCAGGCAAGACCTGTAGATTGTAGAGTTCTGTTTGTGATGGGGTCTGGCGGCTTTTGTGTCTCTGTATGTTCTTGCCTTCCTTTCAGTGGGCACAAACTGGTGGATAAAAATGTTCAATACGTGCTCTAAGACGGCGAACCGCCACGCTGTCTGTCTCTGTCTCGCGATTCACCCGGGGTATTCCTCTAGTTTAATATATAGGTCTATGCGACTACGGACTAGTGTGTCAACATCACAAAGAGAATCACATACCATTTAGTATTGCCGCTTATGCTGGCTCTGTTTCAAGCAGTTCCTTGTGGCCTTGCGGCAAGCATTTTGACGACGAAGAGGCTCAAACGGGCTAGGTAAAACCTCAGGCTGGCTGAAAACCGGTCCGTATTCCACTTGTCTTCCTCACTGCTGGAGCCGGCCATATTTGTTGTTCAAGGCCCGTGACGTAGCACACGTATGTGCACAAGGTCGAGTCATGAGCCAAGACTGCGCGCGCGATGGAACGATTCAGAACAGCCAACAAACGAGTCAAGGTATACTTTTTGGACTTCTGTGTTAATTTTTACACACGCATTTGTGGTTGATGAATTAAGAGGGTCAACATATCAAAAGTGACCCTAACCCTTGGACTTTTCCTTTAACACTGTCATGTCAGTTTCCCTGTTTTGGACTAAAATCAAGTACACAGTTATGTTGGTATTCTGCTGTGGCGGTGTGACTACAAAATAGTGCATGTTTGTGTGCGTTAAATCATAAAAACTCAAAGGAATTCTAACCAGAATCGATCGATACATAAATTTGGAATAACCAAGTTAAATGGGAACAACTCTTGCGGGGATATAGCTCAGTTGGTAGCGCGCTGGATTTGTATTCAGTTGGCCGCTGTCAGCGTGAGTTCGATCCCAGGTTCGGCGGAAATTTATTTCAGAGTCAACTTTGTGTGCAGACTCTCTTCGGTGTCCGAACTCCCCCCCGTGTACACTACATTGGGTGTGCACGTTAAAGATCCCACGATTGACAAAAGGGTCTTTCCTGGCAAAATTGCTTAGGCACAGTTAATAATTGTCTACCTATACCCGTGTGACTTGGAATAATAGGCCGTGAAAGGTAAATATGCGCCGAAATGGCTGCAATTACTGGCCGTATAAAATTTCATCTCACACGGCATCACTGCAGAGCGCCTAGAACTGTACCCACGGAATATGCGCGATATAAGCGTCATTGATTGATTGATTGATTGATCTTGCTCTGACCACCTATTATCTCCCTGCTGGTCAACCCCAAAATGGACCGAAAAGGAGGATTCAAAGAACGCTTGAGAACTCTTCTCCTATTGGTCGGAGGACAAAAAAGTGAACCAATTATTGTAGACGAGATATTTATTTCTGTTAACAGTGACCTCTATACAGCTGGCAATAACTCGTACTGGGTATATTTTATTTGTGATAACTTTCGACATTTTTTTCTCTCTAAAGCAGGAGGTGTTAAGTCTCAAGTTGGGTTTGTTGGTCATCTCCAATTTATTTTCTAATAGAGAAAAATCAGAAAATGGCAGAAATGTGACGTTAAGATATGGGAAAAGTGGTGTTTTCACACAAGGTATCACCAACTTCCGAGTACTGATGACGGAAACAGCCGAACTCGAATGCAAGTGATTGGTTAGAAGTAAGTCACGTGACCTTGGCGTCCTTGACACCCCACACATTTAGGTGTGTGTACTGTGTAAATACATTTTATTTATGAATTAATATTAATTCTTAATTATTATCAAAATCATAAAGCAATTTCACTGAAAACGTTAAAGCATGTGAATAAATAACTTTTTTTTAAAGTAATGAAACGTTTATAAAAATAAATTCTTTTAACTATGTAACATGCTTTATTTTGTTACATTATTTCCACAAATATTAATTGCTGCTGCAGATAAGATTTTTTTTAAATTTTTGTTATGTAGACATTTGACCAAATGTGGTTTTTAAGAAACGTCTCTTTGCACCGAATATTACTAAAAAGTCTGTTTTTACATTTTGTCAAGTTTTGACTAAATGTTTTAACACAGAGGGGGAATCGAGACGAGGGTCGTGGTGTGTGTGTGTGTGTGTGTGTGTGTGTGTGTGTGTGTGTGTGTGTGTGTGTGTGTGTGTGTGTCTGTCTGTCTGTCTGTCTGTCTGTCTGTCTGTGCGTGTGTGTGTGTAGAGCGATTCAGACTAAACTACTGTACTGATCTTTATGAAATTTTACATGAGAGTTCCTGGGTATGATATCCCCAGACATATTTTTATTTTTTTCGATAAATGTCTTTTATGATGTTATATCCGGCTTTTTGTAAAAGTTGAGGCGGCACTGTCACACCTTCATTTTTCAATCAAATTGATTGACATTTTGGCCAAGCAATCTTCGACGAAGGCCAGACTTCGGTATTGCATTTCAGCATGAAGGCTTAAAAATTAATTAATGACTTTGGTCATTAAAAATCTGAAAATTGTAAAAGAAATTTTTTTTTTTATAAAACGATCCAAAATTACTTTTATTGTATTCTTCATCATGTTCTGATTCCAAAAACATATAGATATGTTATATTCGGATTAAAAACAAGCTCTGAAAATTAAAAATATACAAATTATGATTAAAATTAAATTTTCGAAATCAATTTAAAAAACACTTTCATCTTATTCCTTGTCGGTTCCTGATTCCAAAAACATATAGATATGATATGTTTGGATTAAAAACACGCTCAGAAAGTTAAAACCAAGAGAGGTACAGTAAAGCGTGCTATGCAGCGCAGCGCAACCGCTACAGCGCTGAACAGGCTCGTCACTTTCACTGCCTTTTGCACTAGCGGCGGACTACGGTCATTGTGAAAAAATGCAGTACGTTCAGTTTCATTCTGTGAGTTCCACAGCTTGACTAAATGTAGTAATTTTGCCTTACGCGACTTGTTTTCTTTTATATTATTTGTTTGCATGCAAAATATTTTTGTCGGTTTACTGTGTCACATGCTTTATATTGTTACATAATTTCCACAAATATTAAGGGCTGCAGCAGATCAGATTTTTTTTTTATTACTGTGATGTAGAAATTTGACAACTGTCATTTTTTCAAAACTCTGGTGTGCACGACTATTACTAAATAGTCTATTTTTTGGCTTTTATGTTATTTGTTTGTATGCAAAATCATTGTTCTTGCAGAAATTACCATTTAAAATATTGTTGTTTATGTTTCAGTAATTTTGTCAACTTGGGAAATGATGTGGGTTATGGGGTCATTATTTTTCTGAAATTTTCGTTTTTCACAATTTTGGTAAAATTTTGAAAAATTCATTAAAAATTAAATACATGTCACCTGGTCAATTCAGTGATTGCTTTGCAATATTGAAAGACTGTAGTTTATGGCTGGATACTTACTTTTTTTTATTGGGCCTAAAAAAAAAATAGGTGTGGTTACGGTAACCCGACCTACCCTATTTTTAGGGGCCGATCCTATAACTTTTTATTACATTTGTCAAAAAAAAAAAAAAAAAAAAAAAAAAAAACCAGTGCAAAAAACGCAATGAAAGCGAAAGCGCCCGTGTCGCACACTTATTTCCCTGTCAAGAAGGTTTAATTTGTACACATTAGAAAAAAAGTTACAAAAAAAAAGTGATTGCCTACCTACCTACCCTATTTTTTTTTGGCTATGTTACCGTAACCACACCTATTTTTTTTTTTGGCCTTGAACATAATATACTTTTTCTTCTTTTTGTCGTTCGCTGTTAGATCGTCAGTCCGGACTGCAGGGCGAAACGTGCTGTCAAAATAATATACAAAATTTGGTCGGTTATCCCTACATAAATGTTATTTGTATTTTTGACCAAAATATGACATTTACACAGATCTCGACAGTCATTGTTCACCTCGACTGCTAGCGCGGTCTCGGAGGAACACTGACTGTCTCGATCTGTGTAAAATGTCATAGTTTGGTCAAATATATACAAATAACGTATAATAAATTTTATGATAGACGTAAGCGACATGTCAGTCTCCGTCCGCCCAACATTCACTTTACACGGAACCAAAAGTACGCCTCAAAGGTAACTATAGGTAAGAAAGACAGCACTCACGGTTCTTGATTGACACACTTGACGCAACACGACGGAATCATTTCCGCGTTTAAACTCTCATCGGAAAAGATTCCTCCATTCAGTGTTGTGTTCTGCAGACAGCCACAAAAACAGGTATGTGTCGAGAAGCTGTGCTGTGAATACCGTAGTGTTTGTGGATTTCCCTTACGGTGAAAGGGAAACAACTCCCTTTTCCCCTCCCGTGACCGGAACCAATAAGCCACGCTTCGGCGGGCTTATTTGTCAGTGTTTACCGAGGAATCAACAAGACCAGACGTACGCACAGAACAGCGCGCCATAACAAGAGACTTAGGTAAGTCTACCTGTTAGGGCTCGCTAACCTTTATGTGACTCCGTTATGTAGTCGTGGCGTTATGCTGTCCGGGCTTATAAGGCTGGGCCTTGCAAGCCCGGCGTTTTAATACGTCTTTTATCTACTCTAGCAGTAGCAGCACTTTCCGAGCTGGGCTTGCCGTGGGTGCTGCCTTTTACACAGTGTGTGTTTTCCTGTACGTCAGAGGGATAGAGTGCATGCGTGAAATGTCTCGTCTCGTTGTATGTTTATAGCTCGGCGTTTACTACAATACTGTAAAACTGGTTGTTCACTGTGGGGTTTGTATTTTCTGTCAGGTACTGAGGTAGGTGTGTGTTGATCCGATATCAGGTCGTGCTTTGACAAAACTAACGTTGCCTTCTCATACATGCAGCTTTGCTAGCGACAGCTGCACGAAAGTAGGTAAATAAACCTGAGACTTTTGCTCTGTGTATCTGTATTTATTTTCTTGGGTTTAGTCGGGCGGCTAGAGTGTGCCACGTTTCTACTTTCTGTTTTGGGCCACCCTCTGGAATTGTTTGGTTTCATTCATTCTCCTGACACACGGTCAGTTCATACTTAGCTATTACTTGTAAAAGACCATTCCTTGATAAATCGATGGTTGCCTGTAAAATGTTCTGCCAAAGGGTTGTATGTACGTTGAGGGTTGGTGTTGATCAGTTACAGAGAGAGAGAGAGAGAGAGAGAGAGAGAGAGAGAGAGAGAGAGAGAGAGAGAGAGAGAGAGAGAGAGAGAGAGAGAGAGAGAGAGAGAGAGAGAGAGACCGGTCTAAGGGAAAGAACTCATAATTTCTGACAGGTGCTAGCTACTCGTTCCGCGAATCCACATAATTACCTCCAAACCTTTTACTCTTCCGCTTGCTCTGTTCGGGAGATGGGTGTTCATACTGACCACTTATGCCAAGAGTGTGTGTCACTGTGTGTCTGTCTGTCTGTTTATCTGTCTGTCTGTCTGTATGTCTGTCTGTCTGTTTGTCTGTCTGTCTATCTGTATGTCTGTCTGTCCATCTGTCTTGCTTTATATTGACATATAATGTTCAATGTTTTCTTTTTGAGCATATATATATAGGTAGGGCAGGATCTTCATAATATTGCTGTACAAATGTTGACATCTTTTACCTTTTTTTCTTTTTGTTGTTGTTGCCAAGCACATCATTGGTGGGCTTCTAATCAAAAATATGCATTCGTGCAGGATGTATTATCTTCAATCCTTCAACATTTACCACTAAGCAAACGTCGGGCGAGTTCAAAATTCCTCTGAAAAGCGGGCGGGTTCAAATTTTGCTGAAGCACAAAGTGGATAGGCAACGCAGTCAATCGGAACGGCCGGCGAACAAAGATCTCTCGCGGGCGATCTCAAAATATGTCACTGCTCTACTGTCCACTCACCCCCCCCCCCCCTCTCCCCACTTTGAGAAGGACTCAGGACCACCACCAATCAAGCCCAGACACATTGGCTAGACAGCTCACTTGACCGTGTCATCAACCCCTCCAGTGGCTGTGCCACTAGCCGCTGGCGATTGCATCAGCAGTCAAAATAGCTACCCCCCCCCCCTCCACTCCCTCTCCCCTCTGCTATTCACTTCACTTCACCCCCTGTCTTATCTAATTCTTGGCTGGCCAGTCCTTGAGAGACTTCCACATGTTGTGAAGTCAAGTTAATATTTATTTTAAAAAAAAACCCAGGGTTACAAGAATAAAATAAATAAAAATTGCAATAAACAGGACAAAAAAGATATATGTAATAATGAGACACAGCACTTCTAATTAACCGAAAATAAATCAAGCTTAATTCATAACAAAATAATTGTAATCATACATTTTTTTTCTTCCTTTTTTACAGGAATGTATTATGTTTCTGTGTTTGTTTTTGTTTTAATAAAAAAAATGTGATCAAATAATCAGAACTCTTTCAAAATACTCTTAATAAAATATATTAAATGCAATAGCTTTCGTTTCTTTGTTAATTCAAATACAGTTTCCTCTCAGGTAAAACTCAGCCATTGACCCCGGGTAAGAAGGTCAATGTCTCTACACTGGGACAGGCAGCTGTGTTCAGATTGCAAGTACTGGTCATTGACCCAGGTCTCAAGGCCAACCAGCTATTACAATGCATCTGCATCTGACCGCCCATCCAGAGCAAACATATTTCCCCTCTGTATTTTTCCTTTGATGTGCGATCTATGTACCACTGATCCAGTTTCTGTGAAATGAATATATGTCATTGACCACAGAGATACTCACTGAGACCGTTTTCTGAAATATGTTATAACACAAGCTTTGCAGGGATGCAACTCTGCTGAATCAAAAGCATAAATATCACCTGTAAACAATTCTAGGATCAGGAAATCTGAAAATCTGTTAGTTTTCATTTGGAAGAAATGAAACATAATTAATGCTTTTGATTATTTATGACTAAAGCTGTGGTAAATTTGGCTGGTATGCAACATCCATACTTCTGCTGAATCTATCAGTAACATTAACAACACACACATAAAGAAAAAAAAAAAAAAAAGGTCTGTTTACGGTAACATAGGCCCAAAAAATAGGGTCGGTAGGTCGGGATTTTTTTTTTTTTTTTTTTTTTTTTTCCTTCCAAAAAACCATATTTTTACGTTATTTTGCCAAAAAAAAACAAGATTTTTTTTTTTTTTCCCAAATGCCAAAAAAAAGTCTAGGGTCGCGCGAAAAAACTAGGGTCGGTCGGGTTACCGTAAACAGACCTATTTTTTTTTTTGGCCTAAAGAAAAAGAAAAAAACCCAAGAAAGCAACTTAGAAAAACTTTTGTAGTCAGCTTTTTATACTTTTTTTCACACAACAAAAAACATAATTTAAAAACAAACATGTTGATGACTTACTTTTTTTTAAAGTGTGTGTGTGTGTGTTTATGTGGTAAGTAAAGTTCCACAGTAAATTACTTTGTAAATTGTGTGGTAGGGGGTACATAAAGGGGGTAACTTTCAGTGAGGTTTAGTGTGTCATTGTCTGACAGGGTGTGAATGTTGTTTTGATTTCTTGTTTCTTTGTGGCGGCTTTTATTTTTAATTCTTTATTAAAACAAAGTTAATTATCATTATATTAAAATATAGCATTTAAGTCATCAAGTGTTGTGTCGGTTTGTTGTAGTTATTAGTAGTGCAAATCCACATGTATGCATTATAAGTATTAATTGTACGTCTTTTGTGTATGTGCTTAGCACGTGACGAGCCGATGAGGCTGGTTGGGGGCCGGTTGGGAATTTGGGGGGCCGGTTCAAATTTTGACTTACCGGCCCCCCTGGCCGGTAGCGAAAATAGTTAAGGTACACCCCTGAGTTTGATATATATATATATACATTCTAACAATTCATTTAAGCAACACACTTCCGATGTAAATGGAAAGTATAGAAGACAGGTAAGATGGTGATTCCTACTGACTTTAAAGCCATATGTACTCGATGACTATACACGCTAATTGCTTTACCAACAGCTGGAGACATGCTAAATTAAGTTCCCTGCAAAATATTGTGGTCTAGGACCCCTTCAATGTTGAGATATGTTAATTTTCATTTTGATCTGGATCGTCCTATTTATAGATTTGCCAACAGAGGTAGCGTTGACGCAAGGGAAATAACTCCGCGTCTTTGTTTACATCCAAAGTTTTTGAGACTCTAAAACAAGCTGTAATGCATGTATATGGTCCGCGCATGGCGACATATCGTCATTACATGGTCTTATGGTGCGTTTGACATCGATTATGGGCAAACTACACTTTGTAAACACGGGAGCGCGTACATATGCCTTTAAGCTATTTTGTTTACTGAACAGAATGTGCTTGGTGTGTTTGTGTGTGTGTGTGTGTGTGTTTGTCTGTGTTTTCACAAAAGCCATTATGGACGCCGCTTCAGCCAGTGAGCTACCAGAATGCCCTGTCTGCCATGACGGCTATAGCCTCGGAGAGCCAAAGATACTGCCGTGTACACACCTGGTGTGCAAAAAGTGCGTCGTGTGGTGGCTGCAGAAGGCAGGGGTCCAGGGAGGCTGTCCGCTCTGCAGGGCCCCCATCCTGCCCTCCACCAGCCGAGGTCAGCGTGACCTTGACACTCTGGTCAATGACCTGCCCACTGACCTGGCCATCATGGCTCTACTGGACAGTCACAAAATGCTCAGCGGTCAGCATATCTGCATAGTCTGTGACGACAACACTGCTGCCACGTCATTCTGCTTGCAGTGTGACATTAAGCTTTGTAAGAAATGTTCCAAGGGTCACACAAAGTTTCCCGCCATGAAAAATCACAAAGTGGAGGATTTGAATAAACTCACTCCACAGCGATTGGCTGAGGTTAACCGCGCAACATGTAACGTGCACGATGATAGGCCGGCTGAGCTGTATTGCTCCACCCACAAGGAGCTCATCTGCATGCTATGCGACTCTACCAATCACCGCAGCTGTGCAAAGGTGAAGGCCATCCCAGGCGTCGCGACAGAGAAGAGAAGAGAACTGGAACAACAGGCACAGAGACTGAGGGACAGAGCGACAGCACTGGCAGCACAGGTTGGTGTCAAACCATTCGTGTCTAGGTCGGGATGGATTTCCTCGGTTGTGTTTTTGTTACATAAATTTAGTCAAGTTTTGACTAAATGTTTTAACGTAGAGGGGGAATCGAGACGAGGGTCATGTGTGTGTGTGTCTGTCTGTCTGTGCGTGTGTGTGTGTAGAGCGATTCAGACTAAACTACTGGACCGATCTTTATGAAATTTGACATGAGAGTTCCTGGGAATGATATCCCCTGACGTTTTTTTCTTTTTTTCGATAAATGTCTGATGAGGTCATATCCGGCTTTTTGTAAAAGTTGAGGCGGCACTGTCACACCCTCATTTTTCAATCAAATTGATTGAAATTTTGGCCAAGCAATCTTCGACGAAGGCCGGACTTCGGTATTGCATTTCAGCTTGGTGGCTTAAAAATTAATTAATGACTTTGGTCATTACAAATCTGAAAATTGTAAAAAAAAAAAAATGTTTTATAAAACGATCCAAATTTACGTTCATCTTATTCTTCATCATTTCCTGATTCCAAAAACATATAAATAGGTTATATTTGGATTAAAAACAAGCTCTGAAAATTAAAAATATAAAAATTATGATCAAAATTAAAACATTTTGAAATCAATTTAAAAACACTTTTATCTTATTCCTTGTCGGTTCCTGATTCCAAAAACATATAGATATGATATGTTTGAATTAAAAACACGCTCAGAAAGTTAAAACGAAGAGAGGTACAGTAAAGCGTGCTATGAACCACAGCGCAACCGCTACTGCGCCAAACAGGCTCGTCACTTTCACTGCCTTTTGCACTAGCGGCGGACTACGTTCTGTTTCATTCTGTGAGTTCCACAGCTTGACTAAATGTAGTAATTTTACCTTACGCGACTTGTTTAGATTAATGTTGTACTACGTTCAATGTGTGATTATCGTTAACGATGATTTTGGAGACTGCATCTTGACGTTGTTGTAATTACAGATTCTGTTTTTAGTTTGAATTTAAAATGGAAGGTCAAGATTTGCTGCAACAACATTAGTATTTTAAAAATGTACGTTTGGTGGCTTCGTTGTTCTGAGTAAACTAGCTTACATGAGCATTTATTAGCTGACGGCCATCATTTGTCGGAGAAAATGTGTCATGGTTGAATGATCGATTGCTATACCAGGAATACTGCCACTTATCATAAAAACGTGTCTTCTCAAGACCAATGTTTCGCGCAAAATTCTTCGTTTAAAAACGTTGTTTGGTGGTTAAAAAGTTATCTGTTTTCCTTTGTTATTAGATCGATGAGTCGAATGATATCTTGAAGGTCATGCGAAGAAAGGCCAATGACACGTTCGATGACCTTGAGCAGTGCACGAAGAGGCGACGTCATGAGGTCAACACGCTGATACAGGCTGAGGAAGACGCCGTCATGACGTCACTGGCAGAGCTGGAGAAATGGCGAGCGGCCTTAACACTGAACGCAGCCAGCGTAGCAAATGTGGTGGAGTCAGCGTCTGGAGGGGCTCTGCTAGGGATGATGGAAGGTCTGACGTCACGCCTCAACGACCTGGAGTCACAGACCGGAACGAAACGCAAGATAGAGGTCACAGACTTGACCTTGAACTTCCAGAAACTGGATCAACTGAAGGCTGACATCGCCTCTCAGGGTACGTTACTAGACTTGTATTACAGCTCTTTCTGATTGCAAAATATGTGTTTGATAACTGCCATTTTATTTGTTCCCGTCATTTCGTGTAAATTTTGTGTTTTGACCAGTTCTGTCGTAAGAGGCGACTAACGGACTCTGTTTCTCCTTTTACCCTTGTTAAGTGTTTCTTGTATAGAATATAGTCAATGTTTGTAAAGAATTTAGTCAAGCAGTATGTAAGAAATGTTAAGTCCTTTGTACTGGAAACTTGCATTCTCCCAGTAAGGTAATATATTGTCCTACGTTGCAAGCCCCTGGAGCAATTTTTTTGATTAGTGCTTTTTTGAACAAGAAACAATTGACAAGTGGCTCTATCCCATCTCCCCCCTTTCCGCGTCGCGATATAACCTTCGTGGTTGAAAACGACGTTAAACACCAAATAAAGAAAGAAAAGACCAGTTCTGTGTCGCTGTTTGTGAAAATGTGCTCACTAAAGAAAAATGACCAATTATTCACCAGAACCCTCGGACACCGGCATAAGATATTTCTTCTGTAGTATTGGCCCGTTACGTTTTAGTTGATATTATGTCGTATACTTTACCATACATCACGTGTGCTTGATCTACTAGCAAGCGCATACCGTCACCTGGAAATGACCGGCACGGTTGGCCTAGTGGTAAGGCGTCCGCCCCGTGATCGGGAGGTCGTGGGTTCGAACCCCGGCTGGGTCATACCTAAGACTTTAAAATTGGCAATCTAGTGGCTGCTCCGCCTGGCGTCTGGCATTATGGGGTTTGTGCTTGGACTGGTTGGTCCGGTGTCAGAATAATGTGACTGGGTGAGACATGAAGCCTGTGCTGCGACTTCTGTCTTGTGTATGGCGCACGTTATATGTCAAAGCAGCACCGTCCTGATATGGCCCTTCGTGGTCGGATGGGCGATAAGCAAATGTTCAAACAAACATTTAGGACACATACAGACATATACAGGCACACATTGAGGGACTCATTGAGGGACACATTGAGGGACTCATTCAGGGACTCATACAGGGACACACGCAGGGACACATGCAGGGACACATACAGGGACACATTGAGGGACACATACAGGGACACATGAAGGGACACATTCAGGGACACGTTCGGGGACACATTCAGGGACACATACAGGGACACATACATGGACACATACAGGGACACATACAGGGACACATACAGGGACACATACAGGGACACATTCAGGGACACATTCAGGGACACATTTAGGGACACATACAGGGACACATTCAAGGACACATACAGGGACACATTTAGGGACACATACAGGGACACATTCACTCAGGGACACATACAGGGACAGATTTAGGGACACATTCACATACAGGGACACATACAGGGACACATTCAGGGACACATACAGGGACACATTCACTCAGGGACACATACAGGGACACATTTAGGGACACATTCAGGGACACATACAGGGACACATACATGGACACATACAGGGACACATACAGGGACACATACAGGGACACATTCACTCAGGGACACATACAGGGACAGATTTAGGGACACATTCAAATACAGGGACACATACAGGGACACATTGAAGAATGGACTACGGAAGATATAGGCAGCTGTCAGTTGTAAATCTCTCATGCAATGAAACACACATTTCCTGTTTAGGCCTAAAAAAAAAATAGGTGTGGTTACGGTAACCCGACCTACCCTATTTTTAGGGGCCGACCCTATAACTTTTTATTACATATGTAAAAAAAAACACACAAGAAAACAGTGCAGAAAACGCAATGAAAGCGAAAGCGCTCGAGTCGCACACTTCTTTCCCTGTCAAGTAGGGTTAATTTGTACACATTAGAAAAAAAAGTTTAAAAAAAAAAGTGATTGCCTACCTTCCTACCCTATTTTTTGTGGCTATGTTACCTTAACCACACCTTTTTGCTTTTTTTGGCCTTAGCCATGCAAATACTTCTTTTGAAAAATGTGGTTCTCTTATTGCAAACACTACACTGATCGATAAGTGGATAGAAATTATACAACCGAGACATTTTCACTTGACACAACTTTTCCTTAAAAACTCTGTACAGGTCAGATAACAAAACCCACATCGACCCCGATAATTCTACACCAGCCTACACAGCCAGCACCAGCCACAACTACAGCGACAACACCACGGACTGCCCACAAACTCAGAGGGTTGGAGTTAGCTCGTGTGCTAAAGGTTGGGGATCGCGTCCGCTTTGCACCGGAGTATTCACGTTCAAAACGGGTGAGCCGCTTACTCCTCTCTGTGCCTTAGAACTGATCGAATGTGTCAGTACTATTGTCTCTACGTACATGTTTTAGACGCAGGTCTCAGTGAAGAAATGTTATTCTTTTACATGTTTACATTCTGACTTTGCTGAAAAAGCTGTTGCTGTGCGGTTATGTGTTGGAGTAACACAAAGAGAAGCACACACAGATTTAACAGAAGTATACATAGTCACGGGGGATAACCGGTCAAAGGCCGAGCGGAAGCCGAAGGCGGCGCCTGACACGTGTGAAGGCAGGTTTTGAATACCTAGAAAACGGACAAAACTTGCCTTCACACGTGTCAGGCGCCGCCTTCGGCTTCCGCTCGGCCTTTGACCGGTTATCTCCTGTGATAGTGGACCAAACAAAAGGCGCCCTGTTTTCTTGTTAATCTAATTTTTTACTGCGGAGAGAGATTTAGAAATTGTGCTCACCAAACAATAGCAGAATGATGGGAGATTATGTCTTGCAAATTTGGTAGAAACTGGTCTGTCCTTAGTAGTTGATAATGTGCTCTATGCAGGCTCCTCTTCGTTGAAGAACTGCTGCAACACGAATGTTTTGGCGGGTAATGTAAAATAGGGCCACCATACTCCCCTGGTCTCAACCCACCCGACTACATTCTGTGGAGGTACCTCAAGGACAAGATATACGGCAACAATCCCCAGACCCTGGTATCTCTGAAGGAAAACATCTGAAGGGAAATCCGGCTCATACCAGCTAACATGATCGAACGAGTCATGAACAATTTCATCGTTCCTTCATGATGATGATGATGATGACGATGATGATGATGATGATGATCATCATCATCATCATCATCATCATCATCATCATCATGATCATCATCATCATCCAAAACAACTTGTACACACACACACACACAACACACCACACACACACACACACACACATACACACACACATGAACGCAATTACCAAAGTGCTCTAAAAGAGTGAAATGATCAATGAACAGGACTGACAGTGACAGACGAGCAGTGACCAGTGGTGACAATTATAGACGAGCAGTGAACAGTGGTGACAGTGACAGACAGGCAGTGAACAGTGGTGACAGTGACAGACGAGCAGTGAACAGTGATGACAGTGACATACGCACAGTAAAAAGTACTGACAGTGACAGACGAGCAGTGAACAGTGGTGACAGTGACAGACAAGCAGTGAACAGTGGTGACAGTGACAGACAAGCAGTGAACAGTCATGACAGTGACAGACGTGCAGTGACCAGTGGTGACAGTGACAGACGAGCAGTGAACAGTGATGACAGTGACAGACGAGCAGTGAACAGTGATGACAGTGACAGACGAGCAGTGAACAGTGGTGACAGTGACAGACGAGCAGTGAACAGTGGTGACAGTGACAGACGAGCAGTGACCAGTGATGACAGTGACAGACGAGAAGTGACCAGTGGTGACAGTGACAAACGAGCAGTGAACAGTGGTGACAGTGATGGACGAGCAGTGACCAGTGATGACAGTGACGGGCGAGAAGTGACCAGTGGTGACAGTGATAGACGAGCAGTGTTAGTTAGCTGTTGCTTTTCGGGTCCAGCGGACCATAATAGGCCAAATCAGGACCCCAGACGAGCAGTGACCAGTGGTGACAGTGACAGACGAGCAGTGACCAGTGGTGACAGTGACAGACGAGAAGTCACCAGTGGTGACAGTGACAGACGAGAAGTCACCAGTGGTGACAGTGACGGACGAGAAGTGACCAGTGGTGACAGTGACAGACGAGAAGTGACCAGTGGTGACAGTGACGGATGAGAAGTGACCAGTGGTGACAGTGACGGACGAGAAGTGACCAGTGGTGACAGTGACAGACGAGAAGTGACCAGTGGTGACAGAGACAGACGAGCAGTGAATAGTGGTGACAGTGACAGACGAGAAGTCACCAGTGGTGACAGAGACAGACGAGAAGTCACCAGTGGTGACAGTGACAGACAAGAAGTGACCAGTGGTGACAGTGACAGACGAGAAGTCACCAGTGGTGACAGTGACAGACGAGAAGTCACCAGTGGTGACAGTGACAGACAAGAAGTGACCAGTGGTGACAGTGACAGACGAGAAGTCACCAGTGGTGACAGAGACAGACGAGAAGTGAACAGTGGTGACAGTGACGGACGAGAAGTGACCAGTGGTGACAGTGACAGACGAGAAGTGACCAGTGGTGACAGTGACAGACGAGAAGTCACCAGTGGTGACAGTGACGGACGAGAAGTGACCAGTGGTGACAGTGACAGACGGGAAGTGAACAGTGGTGACAGTGATGGACGAGCAGTGACCAGTGATGACAGTGACGGGCGAGAAGTGACCAGTGGTGACAGTGACAGACGAGCAGTGACCAGTGATGACAGTGACAGACGAGAAGTGACCAGTGGTGACAGTGACAGACGAGCAGTGAACAGTGGTGACAGATGAGCAGTGAACAGTGGTGACAGTGATAGACGAGCAGTGACCAGTGATGACAGTGACAGACGAGCAGTGACCAGTGGAGACAGATGAGCAGTGAACAGTGGTGACAGTGACAGACGAGAAGTGACCAGTGGTGACAGTGACAAACGAGCAATGAACAGTGGTGACTGTGAATGACGAGCAGTGAACAGTGATGACAGTGACAGACGAGAAGTGACCAGTGGTGACAGTGACAGACGAGCAGTGAACAGTGGTGACTGTGTCTGACGAGCAGTGAACAGTGATGACAGTGACAGACGAGCAGTGAGCAGTGGTGACAATTACAGACGAGCAGTGAACAGTGGTGACTGTGTCTGACGAGCAGTGAACAGTGATGACAGTGACAGACGAGCAGTGACCAGTGGTGACAATTACAGACGAGCAGTGAACAGTGGTGACTGTGTCTGACGAGCAGTGAACAGTGGTGACAGTGACAGACGAGCAGTGAACAGTGATGACAGTGACAGACGAGCAGTGACCAGTGGTGACAGTGACAGACGAGCAGTGAACAGTGATAACAGTGACAGACGAGCAGTGACCAGTGGTGACAGTGACAGACGAGCAGTGAATAGTGGTGACTGTGACTGATGTGCAGTGAACAGTGATGACAGTGACAGACGAGCAGTGAACAGTGATGACAGTGACAGACGAGCAGTGAACAGTGGTGACAGTGACAGACGAGCAGTGAACAGTGATGACAGTGACAGACGAGCAGTGAACAGTGATGACAGTGACAGACGAGCAGTGAACAGTGGTGACTGTGACTGACGTGCAGTGAACAGTGATGACAGTGACAGACGAGCAGTGAATAGTGGTGACTGTGACTGACGTGCAGTGAACAGTGATGACAGTGACAGACGAGCAGTGAACAGTGATGACAGTGACAGACGAGCAGTGAACAGTGGTGACAGTGACAGACGAGTAGTGAACAGTGATGACAGTGACAGACGAGCAGTGACCAGTGGTGTACTGTGTGCAGGGCATGAAAGGCACAGTGACGGCCATCCCGTCAAGACGAACAGCACAGAAGGGCGGTGATCCACAAGGCAAGGTGGACGTGCGGTGGGATGGTGAAGATGAATACTGTTGCTGGATGGGTCGTGATGGCCAGTATTACCTGGACCTGCTGTGACAGCCTTCGTCACCCTCCACCGCTTCGGGCCATCTGTATTTGACTTATCTACCTTTGTAAAACAAGTGTATGTAACTTTGTGTGTGTGTGTGTGTGTGTGTGTGTGTGTGTGTGCAGATACGAATACTATAAGATGTTTGATGGGTGGTTGACAGACCAGCTTTTTTGTCGGTCCTCGGGGGGGCGTATGGACTTTTGTTTCATATTTATTGACCTCGGCCTTTGGCCTTGGTCAATAAATATAGAACAAAAGACAATATGCTCCCCCTCAGACAACAAAAAAGCTGGTCTGACAACAAACCACCAAACATCGTTTTTGTCATCATTTTGGTTGTGAGAAAATAAGTGCACAATCAACACAGGGAGCCATGCTTTGAAACACGAGTGCCGTTTTGATAACCACGAGTTCCGTTTTGATAACCACTGGCAATCAAAGCTGGCGTGTGAAAGCAATTTTCTGTGTTTTTGAGTTCGTAAAATGTTGGGATGAATATGTCAGGTTTGAGGATGCACGGTTCTGTAGGTTCATCTGAGTATTCCACCCCCTCGGCTTTCAGTTGTAATATTAAGCATGTGATCAAATGTGAAGCTACGTTGGGTCAAAGGTCACAGAAGATTTGCGTAGTGCAGCAAAGCAAAGAATCGCGATCTTGTTTCTGACTCGGTGCCTCTTTGTTTTTCATTAGACCTGTCATTCTGCTTGCTCGGCTTTGTTAGATGTTTGCATATCTTGTTGCTATTGTCTTTTCTTTATTGAGTCACTTGAGAAAAAGTGACTATGTAATCGGTCAGTGTTAGTCTGTCCGGCCGGCCGGACCATCCGGCCGGCCGTCCGTAGACACCACCTTAACGTTGGACTTTTTTCGGAAACTATCAAAGCGATCGGGCTCATATTTTGTTTAGTCGTGACCTCCAATGACCTCTACACTTTAACGATGGTTTCGTTGACCTTTGACCTTTTTCAAGGTCACAGGTCAGCGTCAAAGGAAAAATTAGACATTTTATATCTTTGACAAAGTTCATCGGATGTGATTGAAACTTTGTAGGATTATTCTTTACATCAAAGTATTTACATCTGTAGCCTTTTACGAACGTTATCAGAAAAACAAGGGAGATAACTAGCCTTTTCTGTTCGGCAACACACAACTTAACGTTGGGCTTTTCTCGGAAACTATAAAAGTGACCGGGCTCAAATTTTATGTGAACGTGACTCATTGTGTTGTGAATAGCAATTTCTTCCTGTCCATCTGATGCCTCATATAATATTCAGAACTGCGAAAGTGACTCGATCGAGCGTTTGCTCTTCTTGTTATTATTTCTTATTTGTGCTTCATTTATTGATACAACGTCAGGTGCACGGGTCAAAATTTGTGTCAGGGGTCAATTGGTTTGACTTGAACTTGACGTTCGTGTTTCTCCGAACGTCTGTATCGAAACACAGATACACACACTCCATGACTTTGTAAGAAGACAAAACATATCGGTAGGTTTCATTTGTTTGTGATGAATGTATGACCTTTCATGAAGTAGTTTTGTTATATTTAGTCAAGTTTTGACTAAATATTTTAACATCGAGGGGGGAATCGAGACGAGGGTCGTGGTGTATGTGCGTGTGTGTGTCTGTGTGTGTGTGTGTGTAGAGCGATTCAGACTAAACTACTGGACCGATCTTTATGAAATTTGACATGAGAGTTCCTGGGTATGAAATCCCCGAACGTTTTTTTCATTTTTTTGATAAATGTCTTTGATGAGGTCATATCCGGCTTTTCGTGAAAGTTGAGGCGGCACTGTCACGCCCTCATTTTTCAACCAAATTGGTTGAAATTTTGGTCAAGTAATCTTTGACGAAGCCCGGACTTCGGTATTGCATTTCAGCTTGGTGGCTTAAAAATTAATTAATGACTTTGGTCATTAAAAATCTGAAAATTGTACAAAAAAATAAAAATTTATAAAACGATCCAAATTTACGTTCATCTTATTCTCCATCATTTTCTGATTCCAAAAACATATAAATATGTTATATTTGGATTAAAAACAAGCTCTGAAAATTAAATATATAAAAATTATTATCAAAATTAAATTGTCGAAATCAATTTAAAAACACTTTCATCTTATTCCTTGTCGGTTCCTGATTCCAAAAACATACAGATATGATATGTTTGGATTAAAAACACGCTCAGAAAGTTAAAACAAAGAGAGGTACAGAAAAGCGTGCTATCCTTCTTAGCGCAACTACTACCCCGCTCTTCTTGTCAATTTCACTGCCTTTGCCATGAGCGGTGGACTGACGATGCTACGAGTATACGGTCTTGCTGAAAAATGGCATTGCGTTCAGTTTCATTCTGTGAGTTCGACAGCTACTTGACTAAATATTGTATTTTCGCCTTACGCGACTTGTTTTTTGTTTACTTTTGCCAGTTTGCCAGTTTGAAACTTTGCAAAGCAGTGTCGTGTCGTCTGTTTAGGTCTGGGGAAACGCCAATGAAAAGAGCCGAAGAATAATCGAGCGTTTCTATTGGGTTTGGTTTTGATTATCCATGTATAACCTGCTTCCTGCAACTATGGTAACCGGGGATTTATTGCATGGGGAACATGAGATTTATTTCCCAGGTGCTTGTGAATGAAAACTCGTGAAAATGATGACAAACTTTATTGTCATGAAACGTTGTGTTTATAAGACAGGGGAAGATCGCGATATAACCTTGAATGGTTGAAAACGACGTTAAAGCCTTATGTACTCGATGACTATACACGCTAATTGCTTTACCAACAGCTGGAGACATGCTAAATTAAGTTCCCTGCAAAATACCCCTTCAATGTTGAGATATGTTAATTTTCATTTTGATCTGGATCGTCCTATTTATAGATTTGCCAACAGAGGTAGCGTTGACGCAAGGGAAATAACTCCGCGTCTTTGTTTACATCCAAAGTTTTTGAGACTCTAAAACAAGCTGTAATGCATGTATATGGTCCGCGCATGGCGACATATCGTCATTACATGGTCTTATGGTGCGTTTGACATCGATTATGGGCAAACTACACTTTGTAAACACGGGAGCGCGTACATATGCCTTTAAACACCAAATAAATAAAGAAAGAAAGACACGGGAAGATGAATAACGAAATGATTACATTGTTTCTTTTTTGTTGGAAGCAATTATATACAAATTCTCCCAATTGAATTTAGTTTGTACTTTGTCTACTTGCTAAAGTTGACTTGGTACATCATCTATATCTATATACGGCTTGTGTGTGTCTGTCTGTCTGTCTGTGTGTTCACGATTCACGGCCAAAGTTCTCGATGGATCTGCTTCAAATTTGGTGGGCATATTCAGGTAGACCCCGGACACAATCGTGGAAAATTTTTAACACGTGCGTGCTCTCAGCGCGCAGCGCTGAACCGATTTTGGTTTTTCTGTACATCCATTCCCAGTAACTCTTCCTTTTTGCGCGTTTATCTCCCTTCCTTCGTACGGTGCGCCGGCGAAGCCGGCGTACACCTGGCAAAGCCGGGTCCCCGGCGAGGCCGGGTAATTGGCTCTACTTCTTCCCGGCGAAGCCGTACCCGGCAAAGCGGGTATTCATCTAGTATGAATATATAGGTCGATTAATTTCACTCATGAAAGATTTTCGTAATTGGTTGTTTTCTATGCAGTTATCTAGAAAATGTATTTCATCTTCTGTTACTCCACATGTTTCACATAATCTATTTTCCCTAGGTGTGTTGCTGTATCTACCAGGTGTGTGTGTGTGTGTGTGTGTTTATATATATGTCGTCATCATCATCATCATCCAAAAAGCTTTGAATAATGTTTGACTTTTCATTGCCTCGATTATTGATATCCATATATTCTGCAATCTGCGAGGGAATCTAATTAAAGACAGAAAATGTACGGCTGATCCAATTATGAGTTACAACTTAGAATATAACTCAGCATTAAGCAACTTTTGGATACAACAAGTCGCATCAAAGTAACAGATTAACACTAAAAAAAATGGTCATCGCCGAAACTATATAAATATAGTCTCGACTAACCACACCCAAAGACCGAGATGGGTGACGCTCGCCTCCGCGTAGCGTGCGAACGTAGTACTTACTTAACCTATTTCCTGTAATTCTGAGCACATTATTAAAGTAAACATGACATATGTATATTCTATTGAATTCAAGAGAAATTGAGGAATACGATGCAATCATTTTTAAATCTGTTCGTGAAAAAGCGATTTTCATGACAACTTTAATTAGCAAACTGATTTACTAATGTTTACGCTGCGTAGCTGAAGTTCAATCTCATAGTTCGGACTTTGTCGAAGATTGCTTGACTAAACTGTCAATCAATTGGATTGAAAAATGAGGGCGTGACAGTGCTGCCCCAACTTTCACAAAAAGCCGGATATGACGTCATCAAAGACATTAATCCAACAAATTGAGAGAAAATAAACGTCTGTGGATATCATACCCAGAAACTCTCATGTGAAATTCCATGAAGATCGGTCCAGTACTTTTCTCTGAATCGCTCTAAACACACACACACAAACACACACACACACACACACACACACACACACACACACCCATCCATCCATCCAACCATCCATCCATCCATCCATACACACAAACACACACACACACTGACACACACACACACACACATACATACATAGATACATACACACACACACACACACACACACACACACACACACACACACATCCCCCACCACCACTCTTATCTCGATTTCCCGTCTTTGTTAAGATTAAACGTTAAAAGCACACTGTGATTTTGAATTTGAGGGAGTCTTTATTGATACAGGACAAATAGAGATCATTCACCGACATACAACGATCAGTGTGTCGTGGCTTGATTTAACAACCTAATTTGATGAGTAAGTTATGTTTTCTTTCAGAAAAATGTGGTTTTTGAACTTCACGAGTAGCACTTTATGCAAGCTACACCAGCTTGCTAGGGGTGACAACCATGTTTAATTGTCTCCCTTTATCTAGCTGTGTGTCTGCTGACCCCCAGCGGGAGAGGGGGAAGAATTTACCCGATGCTTCCCAGCATGTCGTAAGAGGCGACTAATCAGATTCTGTTTCTCCTTTTACCCGCGTTAAGTGTTTCTTGTATAGAATATAGTCCATTTTTGAAAAGATTTTAGTCAAGCAGTATGTAAGAAATGTTAAGTCCTTTGTACTGGAAACTTGCATTCTCCCAGTAAGGTAATATATTGTACTACGTTACAAGCCCCTGGAGCAATTTTTTGATTAGTGCTTTTGTGAACAAGAAACAATTGACAAGTGGCTCTATCCCATCTCCCCCCTTTCCCCGTCGCGATATAACCTTCGTGGTTGAAAACGACGTTAAACACCAAATAAAGAAAGTATCTTTCATTGCTTGTGAAGTTGTTGTTTTGCAATGTGTACATCAGATTAAAAAATAAAGTCAAAATAGAAAACAGCGACGATTATCTTTTGGAGGTTTCTTAATCGTTATTAATCTTTCTTGCATGCCGCTTGAGTGAAAATCTAAAAGGAGCGAACGAGAAGAAGTCGAAGAATCTTTCTGGCTTATGTCTAATTGTAAGTATGTTTGTGTGTGCGCGGGCGTGTGTGTGTGTGTGTGTGTGAGAGACAAACAGAGACAACAGGGGGAGAGAAAGCTGTGAGCAACCCAGAGACCTGCCAACGAAAGAAAGTTGAGGAATTATCTCCCTGTATACATCTCGCACCACAGGGAGGCAACTGCTGTAGTCTTTGTTTTTGAATATGGCGATTATCTCCCTTAGTACGAAAGCTTTTGCCTTTGTGCTGTCTTTCTTCACGTTGTGTCAACTGTTATATGGTTTTATGGTTCGTACACAGGATGTATGTGTTCGTAAGGTTTTTTTGCTTTCACCTGGTCAAACAAAATCGTTACTGGTAGTTGTAGTTGTGTGGGCAGCACACATTCACCATCGTCATCATGTACTTATCATCATCATCATCATCATCACCGTTATTATCACCACCATCAGCAGCAGCATGATGCTATCAACACGAAAATAATTATGTTGTTTTCATTCTTTTATTTTTGCTTCGCCGCTTACATGATCAAGTGACTCCAGGTATACACAATCAGATGAATCCCTGTATGCCAACATAATTTAAAAAAGAATTGTGAGTGTTTAAATTAGTGTCGTACAACCGGGGCAATCCTTTCTTTACGACCAGCTTTTAATTATCATCAGCGTAAGAAATAAAACGCAATAAACATCGATTTTAAATAAGCTTTATTGTTCCATTAGAAGCAAAGAGATTTTACTTGTGTGAGTTTGTTGTTGTCTTGAAGCACCCAGAATAAGAACTAAAACAAATAAAAAAAGATTTAAAAAAAAAGTGTCGTGTTGTGTGCATTTCAGATGTTTCAGACAGAAAGACAGGCACACAGACAAACACACAGACAGGCACACAGACAAACACAAAGACAGACACACATATGTCAAACAAACGCGGGCGTTAAAGTGTGTGAGACAATGAAAAAGATCGATACTGCAGAGGCATTTTGAAATGGAAAGGTAACAAGACCAGAGAGTGATCAAGACATCACTACATTGGAGGTTTGGCATGAGACCATGATCA
Organism: Littorina saxatilis; assembly: GCF_037325665.1. Lineage (NCBI taxonomy): Eukaryota > Metazoa > Mollusca > Gastropoda > Littorinimorpha > Littorinidae > Littorina > Littorina saxatilis. The sequence continues at coordinate 8,971 of NW_027127753.1, read as the reverse complement.
ATATTTCAATGTAGTTATTTTGAAAACTAGAAAATAAACGAAGAAACTTAATGACCAAAAACCCCCCGCGGGTTAGGGGGAGTCCCATAATTATTGGTTGGGACGAGAAAGAATTTACCCGATGCTACCCAGCATGTCGTAAGAGGCGACTAACGGTTCTGTTTCTCCTTTTACCCTTGTTAAATGTTTCTTGTATAGAATATAGTCAATGTTTGTAAAGATTTTAGTCAAGCAGTATGTAAGAAATGTTAAGTCCTTTGTACTGGAAACTTGCATTCTCCCAGCAAGGTCATATATTGTACTACGTTGCAAGCCCCTGGAGCAATGTTTTGATTAGTGCTTTTGTGAACAAGAAACAATTAACAAGTGGCTCTATCCCATCTCCCCCCTTTCCCCTATCCCATCCCCCCCCCTTTCCCCGTCGCGATATAACCTTGAATGGTTGAAAACGACGTTAAACACCAAATAAATAAAGAAAGAAAGTGATGACCAAAAAGATATGTATTGGGACAAGATTTATTTTTGCAGATATCAATGTGACAATGTTCTGCTGAAGGTATATATCTCATCTGAATGTCAGTGAAAAAGGTCCGTTGTGTCTACCAGAAAACTGATTAATGTGAATTATACCTGTCAAACTAGCTTAAAAGTTATACTGCCCATCAGCAGAAATATTTCGCTTTTTCTAATCTGTAGTGTCATTCACCGAGTAGACATAACTATAATGCTGTTGTACAAAGTATAAACACAATTGTTTCAAAAACACACAATTAAAACAAACAAAAAAACAAGAAAGAAAAACTTATAATGTTGGTTCTTGAATGTCATGCATTCTTCACGTTAGTGCTACGCAATGATTAACAAGTCGCGTAAGGTGAAATTACTGCATTTAGTCAAACTGTGGAACTCACAGAATGAAACTGAACGCACTGCATTTTTTTCACAATGACCGTAGTATGCCGCTCGTGCAAAACGCAGTGAATTGCTTATGTTGTGTCAGCACAAACACAGCTGTCCGAAACTCGCTTGTACGTCATCCTGCACACACTTGGAGTTTCCGCTTCCGGGTCTTTGTCGCAGTGCACGACGGGAATGGTCACGTGGTTCTCTCGGCAGCACGGCTGGTCAGACTGTGTGCCCTGCAAGAGATGTCAATCTTGCTGTTAATGAGTTTGTTAATTACAAGGATTTGTAAACTGCAACCATCAGCAATCATGTTAATAATATGAATGCCATTAAATGCACTTTTTTAATTCAAAAAAGCAAACAAAAGTCGATAAGTTCACGGCAAACACACAGAAAACACACTACTCACACACACACACACACACACACACACACACACACACACACACAAACACCCCCCCCACACACACACACACACACACACACACACACAAGAAACACTGAACAGGCAAACGACCGACGAGCAACGAACAATAGTACGTACAAGGGTAAGCGAAAGTATAAGTGGTGTGCGTTCTGCGAATAAATGCTGTTACAAAACAAAATCGATAGCTATTTATAGCTTCCACTCATAACTGTCGATATGCCACACTGGGCGACGCCCTTATTCTTGCCATGCCACAAACCTGTTCTGACACATTGCACGAAGTAGCGTAAAGCGATATAAAAACACTTAGTAAATCTTTTGTCCTAAAAGATTGAAAGTGAACACTTCGGATCATGATTTACCGATATTGTATGTTTTTGCTAAAAAAATAAAAAAATATATTTATTGACACAAATGAAGAACAAATAAGATCGACAAAAAAAAACCCACCAAAAGCAGTTAAAGGGTTGGAACATTAGAACAACAAGAAATTCCATCGAGGTAGAAAAAACACCCCCGTCAAAGGGAAATAACCTTCTCAGTTGGTGGCAGTGACTGAGTGAGAATGGTTATTTCCCTTTGACCATTAAGATGTCCCTCTATAAGTCCTTGTATAATTTTAATCCACCAATAACTCCCTAACCGTGTGTTTGACTGGTCCCAATTTTTGTAAGGACCGTCTCAGGAATGTATAGAACCTGTTCACCAAGTTTGGTGACGATCGGTCCGTTCATTCTTGAGATCTATATGCGAACACAAACACACAAACAAACAAACAAACAAACACATCGACCGAAACCTATACACACCCCTATACCGGGGGTGTAATAAATGTGATGTATTCTTACTTGAGCGTGGACACACATACACTTGGCCTGGAACAAGAGCCTGGGAACCCGGTAGGGGTCCTCATCTCGTACAGTCATCCACGGACACACAGAGCGCTCTTGCAGGAGAGAGTCGTCCCAGACCGTGTCGTTCTTCGTCGGACTGCAACCAGAGACCTCGAAACCGTGTTCAACGAAGCTGATGACGTCACAGTTTTTCGCAACGTACGGGTTGAGGTCCACGTAGAATCTCGTGGATCCTGGCAGAGGTGAGGATCTCACGAAGTGCAAGGTCAAGGTCGCGACTAAGGTCAAGGTCGTGAACTTCAAGGTCACCGGAAGTGAAGAGGGTGGTGAGGTGGATGGAGCGTCCATGGTTAGATGCTGTGGGACACAGAGGGTCAAACATAAATCATTTTAATTTGTCTTTTCTCAAAGTTTTTTTGGATTTTGTTTACAGTGACACAAATGCACTACTTGAACTACTCATATTTGTACACACATTTATCTCCTTTGGCATTGTAGTCTCATAAGAAGAGCGAAATAAAGCGCTTACAAAAAAAAATAAAAAAATTACTACAACAACAACATTTGAATTCAAATGCCGTTATAATAAGAGATTCAAACAGAAAACCAACAGACTTGTTCGCAATAAACTGGTCGCAGAAATACTGAGACTAACTTTCTTCTTCTTCTTCTTCTTCTTCTTCTTTTCAGTAATGCCCACGATCTTGAGGATGATCATTCTGGCATGAAAAGAGGGGTGTTTTAGAATCCATTTGCGTGCTCTGGTCATTGTCATTTTATTGTCCGTAAAACATTGCCAGAAGTCCGTATCCGCAAGGGCCTAGTTTTGTCAGAAACTGTAACTTAATTTGCGGAGGCTCGTGACACAAAAGCATCAACTGTTGCTGCCTCTACAGATTCACTGGGAAGGTGGTTACAGTCCCTAAAACTTTGTCCATGAACTCGAAATAAACCATGCACAAATAAAGGCTGTTAATTAGTGCATACACTTCCTTTCGTCAATCGTTAAAGATGCCTATATTTCTTTCCAGCGCAAAGCACAACAGACCTCTCCAGGCTTTCACGCGGAAAAAGCTAAGAGCATTGGTTCACTTGGACTCATACCAAGCATCAGCAGCTCAGTTGCTACCCGTCCAGACAGGCTTTTTGTTGTTAATTTTGTTTTGTTAAACAATGTTAATTATGATAACAATGCATAGTATTTATAAAGCGCATGTATCCAGGGTTTAACCCTGCTCAAAGCGCTGTACAATCATTGGACAAAATACAACAACGTAACATTATATACAGTGCAATGTTGTACTCTCATTCATGTTTTAGAAATCAGTGGACTCTAACATACAAATAAAGAAGCACAACAAGGTAAACCCTCCCATCTAAAACACATTTTCTGTACCCACATTCTAAACTAATTAGTGTTTATCATGGACCTTTCTAATATAGGTCTATGGTGTTTATAAAGCCTGCTACTGTTTTGCAAGTAGATTTATATAATATCTCACACAGTGTTCACAACCGGTTACAACAAGTGTGTTTACATTGGCACTCTTCTAAACTTGGTTAAACAATTATTGCAACACATTTCGCACCCAAATTAAGCATTAATTCCCGTGTCATTTCATTCAAACTTTCTATGCAAGTTAATGCCGTTCACATAACTTTCTGGATCACCTTTCGGATTAAAGATTTCTTGTACATGGATCACGTGACCGCCGATCAAATAAGGGTAATAAGGGAATCAACAAACAAGAATGGTAGGTAGTTCATGATCATGGAATTAATAG
>NW_027127752.1:62500-72500 GCF_037325665.1 Littorina saxatilis | reverse complement strand
TATTATTACTTTTCTGTCCGTCCACTTTTTGTCTCTCATGCGCTTGAGCTGTTGCCAGGTAAGTTTTGACATCTTATATCATGTTATTTACACACACACACACACACACACACACACACACGCGCGCGCGTACACACACACACACACACATACACACACACACACACACTCACACACACACACACGTACACATACACACACAAACACACGTACACACACACACACACACACACACACACACACACACACACACACACACACACACACACACACACACACACACACACACACACACACACACACACACACACACACACGCAATGACAAAGCTAATGATCGTCGAAACGTACATGTAGAATTATTGCACCTTGTATGCCGCAATCTCATGATGGTGATTCGGCTTTTGGCTACAAAGATCATGGGGGATTTTGTTGCGCCCCCCCCCCCCCCCCCCCCCCCCCACCTCCCCCCTCCATCCTCCTCCACCCAACGTTTTATTGTGAAAGTTGGCGATCGTCCGCGTATAGTGCTTATAACCGACTCATGCAAGCAAAACTAGAAAGAGTCTTTTTATTCCCTGGCTTTGTCGACACCAATCCGTAAGCTCTGCAAAATGCACAATACTGAGATCAGAAGGGCACAAACATCTGCCGTTTTGCCATACAGAACTACGCCCCCTCTTAAAGCTAAACATGGAAACAAATGACACGTAGAGAGCCGAACAAAAGTGCTGATAGTTCACGGGTGATTGATGTGAGCTTTTCGATATATGTGCCTTCGGCATGTCGCGGTTTTGTTAGGGTTTCTTTTAACAACAAAGATTACAGCAACTTGGAAGCTTTTAATCACGAAGACTTTCGACAAGGAAAGAAGATAACATCGGCGCGTTAATATTTTTGCAGTTTTTGATACGGTGAAAAAATTTTTTTTGAATGTTTCTGGTTTTTTTTTTATCACCACAATGTGTCTCCATTTCAAAAGACAAAGAAATTAAGACACTAATAGTAGTTTGTGACACGCTACAACGTCTGTTAAAGAGCTGTTTTCAATTATGTTTGTGCTCAAGTCAAGAAAGTGAACAAACAAGATTCGATTTCGTTTGTGACGAGACAATTCTTCATAACATTGTATTCAGATTGATTGGATGGGTTCATTTAATGAGCAGAAGTAAAACGTAACACATGGTGAACACTGACTAGTGTTCATTTGAACTTCAGTACGTATGTCCCATGTGCTACCGTTTGCTAGATGAGCTATGTACTATGTCAAACTCTGTTCAAAACTGGTTACAGAAAGGGTAAAAACGAAAATGTATACTCACAAGAAAAAATCAGCTATATACATGAACAATCAAACACAAACCAAACAATTTCATGTTGTTCATGTTGCTGCTTTTTCTTGTGAGTACATTGTCATTGTTATCTGTGTAGTTCTTCACACCTGCAGTCTCTTGTTCCATAAAAGAAAAGGTGTTCAAACTTAGAACACTTTTATTTAGAGTGTACAACCGGGCTTGGCGCTGGACGCATATTTCGCATTGTCGCTGGTGGAATTTGCGAGAAACTGTGACCGTGGGTTTTGTGATGAACTAACAGCGACCGACTATGCTAAAAGTTGAAGGAAGAGACTGCGCATGCAATAACCCATGCAGAATCTGCAACAGCAGTGTGTGAGTTTTCCGTACCACTGTTGCTATAGTTCTCGTTGTCGTTGTTCTTGTTTTCATTTGTTTAAATATCATGCATTTACAATATCGTCCGCCACATTACTCGTTTGTTTCTAAGAGCACATTCATAAGTGTATCTTGTTGTGCTCCTTGATTATAACATTCAATTATGGCTTTGTATTTATGCAACTGAATAAAAAAAAACTGTTTAAAGCAATCTGCAACAGAAAAATGTTTGCACAACCCTGTGCCAGTTTCTCTCATAGATTCGTAGATGTTTACAGGAGTTGGCTGCTATTCGTTTTCTATTTTTTGGACCCTCACGCATGTTTGCAGTCAAATTCATTATCCGATTACAACGTTGTCTGTAGAATGTAAAGTTTGAAATTGTGCGCGAAATACATGTTGATATCATTTTGAGTTATTGTGCTTACATCCTGTGTGATTTGTACATTTATTTTACAAAACCCAAGGAGAGTATTGCCATTTTTTTAGGACTTTCATGCATGTAGGTTGTCGAATTCATCATTCGATAACGAAAACAATCTTTGAATTGTAAATAATCTGAAATCGCACATGAAATACATACCATATTAATTAATAACGCTTGGAGTCGCATTTGTATTTTTTTTATAAGTTCGCACATATTACATATGTACGAAGCATGTGTACTAAAAAACAGTAACCAGCTGTAATGCAGTTTGTTAGCTACATGCACTCACACAAAATTGCAAACAAAACACAAAGAGAGCTTGATCTGCAACATGCATGTTTGTTGCCAAACAAATCATCCGATTACAAACACACTGCTGTGAGTTGCAACAATTTGAAATTGTGCATGAAATACATGTGATATCCTTGTTTTGTTGTTTAAATGCTTGTGTCGTGCAATCAGTAACTTTTCAGTACATTTATATTTTCATAAGTTCGCACATACTCCATATGCATAAAATGTCTTCAGAATTGTTGCCAACACGTTTTTGTGTGTGCGGAAATTGATTAATACCACGGTGCATGCAATATGGGTTATTTTCCTCAGGCAAGACATTCTACGCAACAAACGCGCATCCAAGTTGGCTCATTAATCATCTAACTGAGCCCTCCCCTGCTGTGGATTATTTCACCAAACATCGCTAATGAAAGAGCGGTCGTGGCTAAATTCCGCCTCTACAATTAGAAGAGTCATATTTCCTCACACCCGAATCCCCCGCCCTTACACCCCCCCTCCTCCTCCTTCCCTTTCCTCTGCCACCAAGTCATAAGGTTTGAATATCATGGGTTAACTCTTGCCATGATTAATTTACTAACGGTCTTGAGACCTGAGGGAAAGTTGCATTCACGGGGAGAAAAAAAAGAAATGACATTTTCTTCCCGCCAGGACTTGTTACGATATTACAATGAGAACTCCGCGCCCACGCTTATCCCGAGGCCATTCAGGACTAAGGACCTGGTCAGTGTTCATGTGATTCATGGAATTCCGGATTCCTTATAGATACCGTATGTGTTTACGTGATTCATGACATTCCAGATTCCGTATAAATACATACATACCCGTGTGACTAAGCTTGTGTATACCACTCCCTGACACCGCCCCCCCCCCTCCCCCCGCGCGCCCAAGCTTATCTTGAGGCCGTTCACGACTAGGGCTAGTCACTCTTCATATGATTCATGAAATTCCGGATTCCTCATGGAAAGGCCTAGCTGTCAGTGTTCATGTGATTCATGAAATCTCGATTCCTTACAGATAGGCCTGTCAATACCAATGTTTTTCATGAAATTCTGGATTCCTTACAGATATGCCTGTCAATGCCCATGTGATTTATGAAATTCTGGATTCCTTACAGATATGCCTGTCAATGCCCATGTGATTCATGAAATTCTGGATTCCTTACAGATATGCCTGTCTATGCCCATGTGATTCATGAAATTCTGGATCCCTTACAGATATGCCTGTCAATGCCCATGTGATTCATTAAAATCTGGATTCATTATAGATAGGCCTAGCTGTCAGTGTCCATGTGATTCATGAAAATCTCGATTCAGTATAGATACCTTCCTATCCATGTGCACCAGCATGTCTTTTCACCACTTTAAATCTGTCCGCATCCCATTGATAATTTGCCTTAACTCATTGTCTCCCAGGTACGGATATATCCGTTCACACAGTCACTTCAGTCGCTTCCTGTAACGTCGATCTAACGCCTGCATTCCATCGTGTTGATACACAATGTCTACACAGTTGCTACAATTCTGAGTGACCTGCTGCAGCACAGCTGGTCTCGGCTAAAAAAATAATTGGTCAACATAGGTGGGGTAGAAATAGTGTCATATTTTGGATTTGGCGAACCTTATTTCTTCCTTTTTGGCCATTTTCTAATCACATGTCTGATAATTCTTGTGTTAGTTGGTGCATGTTGTGTAAAATGGGTTTTAGAAACGCGCTTTGAATCATACAAAAACAGCGGGTTCGTATTTATCGCTTGTCCACCTCCCTGAACGAAGAGCGTTTCCTGAGCCCCAGCTAAAAAGAAAAGGTAAAGGATATTCACGCACACGCATTAACACAGGAAGTGAGACTTCTTCCACAACATGTTTACTAACTTTTCTGCCAATAGAAACACTTTTCAAAGCGGACATTGCTCCCCCTCCCTGGAAATATTCCAGTTTCAAAAGTAGCCTGAACACCTTTTGTTGTATCTATTTCAACGTTAATCTTTGCAGGAACGTGAGCCGCTTTCACGGCAATATGATATTGTCTCAGATCACTAATGGCTCTCTGGGAGCAGTGCCCTTCTGATTAAATGTACCTTCCTTCCCACGTAGTCGATGATCATGTATTTACTACAGATCTGTCTGTACAGGCTTTTACATGGGGTAACCCCCCCCCCCACCCCGCCCCCCCCCCCCTTTCACTTAAACACATGACAAAACTCAATAACATGGATGCTTTCTGTGCAGAATAGAATTTGTTTGGTGACTTATCTGTTCATTTCTGTAGTGATGCAACCATATATTACGGTCTCCTTCCGGCAGCAGTCCCAAAATTTCGACTTGTTTTGACCTTAGAAGGATGTCTTTATCATAACTGTGAAGAACAGAACGGAGATCACTGTCAAATTCGGCCAATCTGCAATTATTTTCGTCTCGCGAACACGGCTCACAAACAACATATGGGAGATAACTTGTTTTGATAGATTCGCGTAGGAGTTTCGCGTCCGGTCAGAGAGATAACTGGCAATAACCGTTGAGCGATGTAATCAGAATGCGATCCCACGTGCTGTGACTCTTCGCTTCCCAGTGTTAATTGTCCGTGGAACCAAACACGGTCGCCGAACTCCCATTGTACCCGTGTTTGTGTTTTCGATACTCCCTTTGGCCTTCCAATACTCCCTTTGGCGTCCGGCTATTTTCTCATCATCTGATAATTCCGTCAGCTAATTTGGTTCTGGATGGAGAAAGCTATACTTTCCTGCAGGGTCAGACTATTTTTGTCCACCATGCTTGTTGTTAATTTTGAGAGCTAAGTTTGGATTTGGGTGTTTAGAGCCCGTCTCTGTACTGTTTGTAGTCACTTGGTTTGTGTGTTCTTGCTGTTATTTTGGGGTTGTTGTTTTGGTTGTTTTATTAGTTGTTGCTGTGAGCACCTTTCTGCATCTTGCGTCTGTGCCTATTTCTGGGGTAATTTTAGTTGTTGTTGTTGTTATTGTTGTTGTTGTTGTTGTTGTTGTTGTTGTTGTTGTTGTTGTTGTTGTTGTTGTTGTTGTTGTTGTTGTTGTTGTAACTCCATGTGGTGATAACTTAAATCCGTAGTTAGCCATGGTTCATTTCTGATCTTCCTATTCTTGTTTTTAGATCATATGTTTTGATTTCCGCGTTAAGAAGAGCTGCCGTAGTCCTTTGTAAAAAAAATTGTTTTAGAATACAAAAATCGACATGGAACACGCATTCGCAGACATACAGAAACAGACAGACAGACAGACAGACAGCCAATCACACACACAGACAGACACACGCACACACACACGCACACACACACACACACACACACACAACACACACACACAAACACACACAAACACACACACACACACGCGCGCGCGCGCGCACACACACACACACACACGCACGCACGCACGCACTCACGCACGCACACACACACACACACACACACACGCACTCACACACACACACACACACACACACACACACACACACACACACACACACAGAAGAAGATCATTCTTATTCTGCTTCACCCCCATCTTCACCACCACCGTGACCACCACCACCACCATGATTATCCACTTGTTATGTGTAGTTCCAGTCAAGCGATTTGTTGCATCTATATCCCTTTCCATTTCCGCGGAAACGCCATTCTATCCGCGACAGACCCGCTTTTCAACCCCTTCCAAATATGGCTAAACTCGCTCAGAGCAAAATAATTCCGATCGGCCACGGGGAAGAAATCTGCTTGCTGAAGTAGACAGCCAATCAAATAAGGCATTCTCCTAAAGGCAAGCGACGCCTACGGGCGAATACAGAAAAAATGTTTACCAACTCAATTCACCGCTGACTGGGCTCGCCTCAAGACAAGGAGAAAATCCCACTCAAAACAAGACGACAGGAGACTCCAATGGTATTTGGGGGTGAACAGAAAATAACCTCCGTCTGGACAGCAGATTTGTGCTCAAAGGCAAAAATAAATTATTAAAAAATAGTAATAATAACCCTAAAAAATGCTTGACTATTTAGATGTCAGAAACGACGCCGGTTCATATACCGCCAGTAGCCTGATCATTGGATAAAAACCATTCTACCGTGGCACTACCCCTTTTCAGCTAGACCCCCAGGATTTCTCAGACTTTCTGTTCATATTCATTGTAAAGTTTCCTTCCTTTTCAGACTACTTCCTTTTCAGACCGGATTTGTGACCCTCCACCACGAAATGAGTCGCATGTCACCTCGCGCGGTTCTGCGCTAGGCTTAATATAAGTCCGGGGAGTGTCTGGTAACAGTGTGAGGGTCACCTTAGTCACATGCTTATAACTCAAACAGTTTTCGCTCTTTTCTAAAACGATTTTCACCACTGGATAGAGCATAAAAAACGCTTAAGGAAAATGTAAAAATATAAAAATCATGCAAAGGTGACATGCGACTCATTCCGTGGTGGAGGGTCACATTTTCTCAGATTGTTGGAGGTCTTAAGACAGAAGGTTACACTGTACTTGTTGTGACGGTAGGGTGTTGTGGGTCTTGTTGTGACGGTAGGGTGTTGTGGGTCTTGTTGTGACGGTAGGGTGTTGTGGGTCTTGTTGTGACGGTAGGGTGTTGTGGGTCTTGTTGTGACGGTAGGGTGTTGTGGGTCTTGTTGTGACGGTAGGGTGTTGTGGGTCTTGTTGTGACGGTAGGGTGTTGTGGGTCTTGTTGTGACGGTAGGGTGTTGTGGGTCTTGTTTCGACGGGTCGGTTTCGGGTTACGTTAGGGCCTAGTATGGTACAACTAGAATTGTTAGCGCCGTCTTCGGGAGAGATTGCGTGGGTGTACAGTGTTTCATGTTTGCAAAACTACAAGCACGTTAACTAACTAAAAAAGAGGCATTATTGTCACGACATTCTGAAAGTATCCAGTTCCTTGACCTTGCTTGTTGTAGCCAAAAATACGGGACATGCTGTCTGTACATGTGAGGGGGGAGGGGGGGGGCTTCTTCCTCCTCTCTCTGTTTCTGTCTCTGTCTGTCTCTGTCTCTAATTCTTTCTGTCTCTGTCTCTGTTTCTCTCCCTCTGATCTCTGTCTCTCTCTCTCTTTCTGTCTCTGTCTCTCTCTCTTTCTCTCTCTTTCTGTCTCTGTCTCTGTCTCTCTGTCTCTGTCTCTGTCTCTCTCTGTCTCTCTGTCTGTCTCTCTCTCTGTCTCTCTCTCTGTCTCTCTCTCTCTCTGTCTCTCTCTCTGTCTCTCTGTCTGTCTCTCTCTCTCTCTCTCTCTCTCTCTCTCTCTCTCTCTCTCTCTCTCTTCTCTGGCTCTATGGTGTGGAACTCCATTCCGTCTGTAATAAGATCATTAACCTCACTAAAGAGTTTTAAACAAGCTCTGCATAATCATTATATGTCTACCTAGATGGCTTCTAGTCTTAACATGTGCAAGTAGCTGTCCACAATTGGCAAAGCTTTATGAATTACAAAAATATGTTCTTTATTACATGTATTATGTGGAATTTATGTTGCGATTTTCCATCATCAACATCATCATCATCATTATCATCATCAAATCATGATCATCATCATGATCATCATGATCATCATGATCATCATCATGATCATCATCATCATCATCATCATCTTCATCTTCATCATCTTCATCATCATCATTTACACCATATAATCATTGTAAGCATTATTGTAAACGTTGGTATTGTGTGAATTTTACCGTCGATCACTTTACATGTGTAACCTCAATTAACATGTTGGTTGCATGTTTCGTTTTTGATTTGTATGTTGCTTACTTTGTCATTTTGTTGTTTGTGTTTATTTGCTTGTTTGCTTACTTGTCGATTGTTTGCTGGGTCGTTCGTTTAATTTGTGTATTTGTCATGTTGCTTTACTTGTTTATCATTTATTAGACATTTGTATTAGAAGTAAGGACCGGTTGTAAAAAAAGGCGTCGCCTTAAACCTCTGTCCTTGAAAAATAAAGTTCCATCATCATCATCATCATCATCTCTCTCTCTCTCTCTCTCTCTCTCTCTCTCTCTCTCTCTCTCTCTCTCTCTCTCTCTCTCTCTCTTTCTTTCTCTAAAATGGCAATCTCATGTACATTATATTTGTCAAAAAGTATCCAAGAATTTGTTTCTGCTATCAAAGTTAAAGCAATATGTCGATATCGCAACACTAAAACTATTTTATCATGCCCACATCTTATCCCATATTAATTACGCATCAACTCTTTGGGATGGCGTCTCTGATATTCACATGAAAAAGTTAAACTCTCTACATCGTCGGGCAGCTAATGTTAAATGGTCCACAATTATCAGCTGATTTGAAGTTAAAGAATCTAAACTACCTGCCGCTAGTTAAACAGTTACAGTTTAATAAGACTGTAATGATGTATAAAGTATATCATGGCGAAGTGCCCATCTATATTCAGGACCTATTTCACAGAGTCACCGAAAGGTACGGGTCTATCAATTTTCTACCACCAATACCCAGGATTGATTTGTTCAAAACTAGTCAAGCCTTCTCTGGCGCTATGGTGTGGAACTCCATTCCGTCTGTAATAAGATCATTAACCTCACTAAAGAGTTTTAAACAAGCTCTGCATAATCATTTTATGTCTACCTAGATGGCTAGTCTTAACACGTGCAAGTAGCTGTCAACAATTGGCAAAGCTTCATGAATTACACAAATATATTCTTTATTATATATATGTATTATGTGGAATTTATGTTGCGATTTTCCATCATCATCATTAACATCATCATCATCATCATCATCATCATCATCATCATCATCATCATCATCATCATCATCATCATCATCATCATCATCATCATCATCATCATCATCATCATCATCATCATCATCAACAACATCTTCATCATCATCATTTACACCATATAATCATTATTAGCATTAGTGTAAACGTTGGTATCGTGTGAATTTTACAGTCGATCACTTTACATGTGTAACCTCAATTAACATGTTGCATGTTTCGCTTTCGATTTGTATGTTGCTTACTTTGTCATTTTGTTGTTTATGTTTATTTGCTTGTTTGCTTACTTGGTTTAAACAAGTTTATTCAATAAATTCCATTGGTACTATTACCGCATACATGAAATAAGGAACATGGAGCACAACAAGCTAGGCTTATGAGCGTACTCTTAAAAGCAAATGAAATTTGGCGGACGATTTTAATATAACAAATTTGAAATAATGTCAAAATAATAATGGTAAATTATGGTAGACAAACATGTAACAATAAAAGGAAAAAAATAAAAAAAATTAAAAAAACAATGCTAAACTAACAACAGTACTCACACGCGCTCGCACACTCACTCGCACACACACGCATACAATGACTTCCACATGGTTGAAAATAGAATACTACCAGAACAAGGAAATGTAAACAGTACTGCACATGGTCGTTTCGAACATGGATGAGATAAATGCATTCATTATTCAAAACGTTTGCTTAATAAGATAAACCTGAATAACTGGTCAAATATCAATGCATTTTCGCTGTCTGACTTGTCTCTATTGCCATACAGAAAATCATCAGCGGTTAGCAAATCATAGTTGGGCAGTGTTGACAAGGTGACTTCACGTATTTGAAGAGATAAGGGGCA
>NW_027127752.1:0-55000 GCF_037325665.1 Littorina saxatilis | reverse complement strand
GCATTTACTTCATGAAATAATTTATTATATTTTATGTTATTAAAAAATATTTACTTTTAAATTTTGGTTATGAATAGTTATTCTTCTTCAAAAACTTCTTTTTTTTTTTTTAGAAAAAAAAATTGCATAAAAACTTTCAATCCGTTATTTTTCAGTTTATCTTAAGACAGTTTCGGTTTAAAAAAAATGCATTTAAAAGTTTAATAAAAATATTTTTATTTTATGTAATGGTTTTCCCATTTAATTTTTATTTAATCATTTTGTTATTACCAACATTTATTTGCTTAATTGTTATCCTGATTATTTTTATCTTAAAATAAATATGATTATTTTAATTTGTATTATCATTATAATTGTTTTAGCATGTAATATAATTATTGTAATGGGGATTTGGTATTGTTGTAGGAATCAGCTTTCCACAAAATAATGTCGTGGAAAAATCTAGGCAAAGCATAATAAAAATATTATATGAACAGAAAAGATAACTGAAATCTATATGAACACCCATAACAAAACGATAAAAACATTTAAAAAATTCAGATTAAACAAAAAAATGTAAACTAAAGTAACTTTGAAACTAATTATCTACTCAAAATAAAGGCTGATGTTAATGGTTACATAAAATTTGTTCTCAGCATATTTTCATTTTATTTTATTTTGCTTTGGAAGAAAATCTCTATGAAAGTTCAATTTCAGGGGAGACAGTTACCTTGACTGAAAAGAGCAATTTATTGAAGTTATTTCCCTTGTCTGTCAGAAAATCAGACAATCTCCAACTTCCTGTTGGCAAGAAGTCTGTCAAATCCACATTGTATCGGCGTTTTTTTGCTTTTTCTTCATATTGACTTGTATTTTTGACTTGCTTATTGGATGCAAGGTAATCTTATCCTTCTCTCTGAAATGAAGATTGACTTCTTTCAAGAATAGGTAAGTTGATCAACTGAAGGAAAGATTTGGGAATTTGAATTTTTGATAGCTCGCGGCTTCGGCTTCCGAGTTTGATGGCAGAGAGAATTTCTCACACTTTCGATTTTTTTTTCGCCTAGAAGAACACTGTTCTATTCATTCATGTTTGTTTTGTCTGAAAGATGGATGAATGAACTAACTTTTCCAAAAACATAAAGTTGATTGATGCAGTGGTTTGTTTTTAAGGAGTTGTGGAAGAGTGAAAATACCATCCGAATCCCGATTCGCGGGTCGCTCACGGCACCATAAAAACTGAATTTTCGTTTATCATTTTATGTCTCATTGTCTGTTTCTTGGTGAACTTTGGTTGGTTCCTAATCTGGTCGAGTCATTGCGGCAGCAGTTGTCAGGAGCTTTAGTAGTAATACTAATAGGCTCTTCATATATCTGTTGTTTTTTTATTTGTATCTTTTTATTTTTCCACAGATGTTCAACTTTCAGTTCCGCATACTGACATAGACTCATAGTCATAGTGGAATATTCTGTGTCTGAGTCTCGGAAAAGAGAAAAATTACCCTTGTTCCCGAGGCATGCATAGACTAGAGAGGCAGGCAGAGGCTGTGTCAGCGTGTGCAGTGATAAAGTTGAAAAACAGATTTTTTTGAAATAAAAATAAAAAATACATCACAGAGAAAATAAATATACTAATTTAGTGAAATTGAGATGCTTATATTTAATAATTAATATTCCAGTTTTGATGTTTGCATGTTACTGTTACTGTTAGGTTTGGGAATCAATGTGATCCTATTTAACTTCCAAGTATTTATTTTTTCAGAAAGCTTTGACTTGAGTATGACGGTGCTCACTGCTTGTTTGAACTGAAGGTGAAGAAAGCTGAGATGGACAGTGACCTTAACACCGCCACCGATGCCAGTAACGCAGACTGTCGTTCCGTCCCGGCAAGGTGAAGATGAACAGGTATGGCTCGATAGCAATGAGTGTCTCATTCAGAGTCATTGATAGTGACACTGACAGCGTCTTTTTGTTCTGTGACTTTGGCTTATTTTGTGTTTTATTCTTTTACTTTTAGTTATAACCAGATGTGTCAAACAAATTCAGCTGATCTCTTTTACTGTTTTAGTGAAACAAATGTATTGTTTCCAGCAAAGGGAAAAAAAATCGGGTGGGGGCGGTTGGTCGATTTTATTTTTATATTTAAATTTTTATTTTATTTTAATAGTTTTATTGATGTTTGTTTTTAATTAACACAGGCATCTCATTGATGAGAAAGTGTGAACTGTGTCCGCGGGATGCCAGAGAAGAGTAACTTTTCATCCAAAGTCTGCAAAATTGAATTTAAAATTTAACCTTTTTGATGAATATTTTTGAATGAATACAAAAAGTTCTAGTGTTTGGAGGAAAAGTTAAGGTCAGTTCAACTTTAAACAAGGATTTTTAGTGTGTGTTTGTTCTTCTGTCTAAAAAAAAATAAAAAATAAAATCTGCTTGAAGTAAATACACACAAAAATGTTCATCTCCAACTGCTGAGTCCCTACATCTTTTTACCCCATCAAATGCCACTCTGTATGCCCCTTTAAAAATTGATTGCAATATATATATTCCTCATCTTCTCCTGAATTCAAAAATATAGAGATGTCACGTTTACTTTGAACATTTGCTCAGCTCAGATTGTTTTTTAGTGCTGATGGTTTCTTTTCAGGCCGACAGATTGTCTAAAATATGTATTGCTTCATGTAAATGACTTTTTGTTCTTCTTTTCTTCCATTCAGCGGACACAAGACTACGAGCAGAGCAGAGCGGCAAGATAAACATCAGTTCTTGCTGCTGGAGAAGGTTCTACAGGAGCAGATGGACCTGATGCGACTAATTTAGTAATTGGTTGCCAAAGAATCATGGTGGAGCCAGAGCCTGTGCTAATGTTCGATGGAGTCATCTTTTTACTGTTGAGTGTGGAAGATGTTGAAGGCACATGATGGATCTGTCGAAGGAGTGATCACTGGTAGGTGGCTTTGAATGCTATTGTTGAAGCAGACCAGTCATGCCTGTGCTATTTTCCCCAGATAACTGTAGCAAGATCTTGTGAGAGTGACATGTTATTGTTAGACGCTCTTTAGGCTTTAAATGTTACCTTGAGTGTGTGCTTTTTGGAGGATGCCAGATGTCATCACGGTTCACGGGTGTATCTTAACTGTTCATCAGTTCTCAGTCATGACCAGTTTCCCATTATCCTGGGAATTCATGCAAGGTTTATGCGTATTGGTCACATTTGTGAATTTAACCAACACATTTTGATGATAAAACTATGCTTATGGGTACGCACAATGATGGGCCTCTTTTTCTCATGTGGGGTGCGGAAAATGCATGCACCACTTTGTTTTCTGTGATCATTGCATCTGTGAGAAATAATGCAAATATTGCTCTGTGGCCAGAGCTGCCATCTGCTAGGTATTCAGGGATGTAACAGAAATTGCTACGCTGTTTCCTCAAGTTCAAAATTGCAAGTGCTACACTCAAGCAAATAATCACAAACATGCAACAGTGTCTTCTTGTGAGTTCTGATTCTCACTTTGTGTAGGCATCGGATTATGGGTCAGAAAAAAATTGTCCACACTGAATAGTATCACGGTTGACGCTCTCTTCTAACTATGTTTGTGCTTTCCAAATGAAGGTTTGTGAGATAGTATTGAATGATTGATGCAGGTCACCTGAGGTGTGTGATTACATTTTATGACAATGCTACACTCAATCACCATTTGCTCTTCTGAAAACTTTTTTTTTTAAAGCAAGTGCGATTATTGATTTTTTGCTCCAGGTGACAGTATGATGCTTCCAGATTGAATTGTTTGTATGTGAAGAAGAGCTGTCTGAATATTTGATTTTTGGAATTCAGTTGGCTTGTTTTGTTTGTTTCAGATCCATGACCATGAGCTCGGTGTGGTTGGTGGACATGAACTAAAGACGACTACTGATGCTGTGATGACGAAGGTGTTCCATAGGCTACACGGTTGCTGACAGGGGGCTCTGGGGGAGGGCAGGGAAAGAGACCATGGTGTACGCTGCGACTAAAAGCCATCGACAGTGAGTTGTTTTTCATAATTTGTAAAATCATCCTGGTCCTTTTAGGAAGAAGATAAAATCCATGTCTACAAAACAACAAGTTATTTCTGTCTCAAATTTTGTTCTTTGGAATCAATTTTAAATTTGCCATGTTTCACATGTGAATGATAGTTGTCAAAGCTTTTACGCTTAACATTAAATTGCTAGAAGCCAAGTTCCTGAGCTCATTTGTCAGTGTCATGGATTTTCGACTACATACGAAATAAGGATGTTAGCAAACGGTATGATGTCGTCACATATGCGTCTGCACGTCACAGTACATGTATTATGAATTTCCGAAGGCCCCCAAAGAAAAAGTCATAGTAAAGGTAACTTTAACCACTTATGACGGGTATACCAGTCATGCGCTTGTGCAGCCGCAGCGCCTTAGGACGGGTAAACCCGTCTTCTCCGTTCCGGGATTTTCCAGAAATGCTACGTCACTGCTGACACACAAATAGCAGCCAATGGTTTGGTAGGATACCTCATTCTCATGAATAAACATAAATGGTGACGCGGTTTTGCGTTTGAAGGCTATTTTCGGCCTTGTTGACAGGGTATGGGAGAGAAATCTCGACTCGTCAAAATGGCTAACGGTGACTGTCGACCGGGCCCTAGTAGGGAAAAACAAAGCCGGACTGACGCTACAGGCGGTGCAAATGATTATGGATACTGACAGGGGAAGGGGGAGATCTTCTTTCGGACAATTCGTTGGAAACAGGTAGATGACAGTGATTATAATCCTTTCTTGGAGCGAGCAAAACAGCCACCTGTGTTTGATCCACAGGCACCGGAAGATGCGCCGGGCTTATTTTTCAAAAGTTCATATTTAAACATCATTATAAGCCAAACTAATTATCATTTCCATGATTAGACACTAAAAACAGATTCTTGGTTCAATTTCCTTTAAAAACAACATAGGTTTTACTTACCTACCTACTGCCAGTTTGAAGCTAGATTTTTTTGTGAATTATTACACCCCAAACTCCAATATTCCCTGGCAGTCAGGAATGCACATACCCAAGTTTTGATTGGCAGCGAAAGGGTTAAAACAAATATTAGGGTAGGTATTTTTTTTTACTTCTCTTCTACAAGGATTACAATGTGTTGTAATTTCCTAACTCAAGTATAGTTGGTGTGTTGTAAAAGCGTATGGTGTGTATGCAAGTTTGTGTGTCTGTATGATTTTTAGCAAGTTTACAGGCGTCAGGAAATAAACTTGAGACTTTTCTCAAATCAGTGATAGTTGTTTGATGATCTAAGTTCATGTTATTTTTTGATTTGTCATGCAGAGGCTGTTCCGTGAAGCTGTACGGGTGCCACAGGTCAAGACCTTGAAGACGGCCGTTCAAGACTGGTTTTTGGAAGCCTGTGATAAAAGAAAGAGACAACAGGCCATGGAAGAGCCTTCATGATTTGGTTTGCAGTAATTGAACTTTGTAATCTCTGTAGGCTTATTTACAATGCTAGTTGCAAAAATTTGATGAATGTAAGATTTGACTCGCCTGAGAAATTGCTAGTGAGTAATTGTATTTCACAGTTCAGGTCTGTGTGGCTGATGGGTAATGTACAGAAGAGTCTGGGGTTTTGTTGGACATTATTTAAGCTAAGCTTTAAACTTCACACTCTTCTACAGATGATGTTCAGACATGATGTACCCTTTTAGGTTGTGTCAGAACGACAGAAGACTAAACTGGAAGTGCTCAACTACCATTACTATCAGTGGAGACGCATGGATGCATTTGAACTTTTCTTGTGGGTATCCCATACTAAAAATATAGAATACATGATTCTGGAAAAGCTGTTCAAGGGCACTTACACACTATATTCGATTTTTAATACACGACTCAAACCTTCAGGCTAAATTAAAATGAATAAAATACAAGTATAAAGAGTTCAGAAAAGAAGAAAACAAAAAGTGAACAAATAGAAAGAAAAGGTTTTAACAATTCCTTGTCATTTATGGGAGTCGAACGCAAACAACCTAGGCAGCTTGAAGGAGACAATGCATGATGCGGGTTTTTGTTGTTCTTTATTATTTTTTGGAGTTGAGTTGAGAATTTAGAAGCGAGACTAGAAATATACTTTTTTTTTTGTTGCTGTTAAAACCGTTATGATTGGATTTCTATAGATGTAAGTCTTGGTGCACCTGATAAAAATTTAGCCCTTGAATGCAGGCAGTGTAAGGTAAATGAAGCAAAGTTCTCTCCGAAACAGCAAAAAAAATGCATTTCAATTATATTGATCCTCGCCACCTTATTTTGTTTGCTGAGCAGCTGGCCGCTGGAGACTTGTCTATCATTTTGTGAGTAAGCTGCGTGTTTTACATCCATTTTGAGATGGCAAACCTATGTTTTACGCAGTCTGATAAGTTTTTTTTAATTTATGAGTTTTATGTCATGTTTTTTTTTTAAATTTATGAGTTTATGTCATGTTGGTGTGCTTATACATATCAGTGGAGAAGGGGCATTGAATAAGTGTTTCTTTTTGATATCATTGTTCTGAATTTTGACTATTAGCTGGCATTTTACCTTTTGTTTCATTATTGTAGTTGTTACTTTTGTGTAGTGAAACTTGATAACTCACTGCTGCCCATGTCTAGGTTGTGTCAATTGTTTTTTCTTCACTGAACGTACCACTGATTATCAATGATGACATCAGGGTTTTGTTCTGTTTTTTCTCTGGCATTTGAATTTGCTTCAAATCATTGTGAACTTTTTTTTCCATGCAAAGTTACTGGTATATGTGAATATGTTAACACACTTCAAATCAAAACCTGAAATGTCTCCTTTTTAAAAGTAATTTTTTTAATTTCTTTTATTTAAATGGTACACATTCATATGATTGTCTCCCTTTTTTTTTCCTTTTTTTTTTCCTTTTTTTTTTCTCTCTCCTTCTCTTATTTTGTTTTTTTCTTTCTTATTCTTCGGTTTGTTCTTCCTTTTATCTTCTTATCCTCTTTCTCTTGCTTGTTCCTTGTCCCAGTATGCTTTCACGCCGCCCCATCTAATTATTTTGTGCTCCATCCACATCTGAATTTCGTTCAGCTGCCTTGTCCGAAATGTATGTTTAATGTCAATGTTCATGTTTCAAGTTCCTTGCTTTGTGAATTGCATACCAATGTTTTATGCAGTCGTGATAGATTCTAAATGTATGTGTTATCCTAGTTTGGTGTACATTGACTGGATTTCGATCCCTGGAGAATGGGCATTAACTAAGTGTTTGTTTGTGATATCATTAGTAATCTGAAGTTCAACTATTAGCTGGCTTGTAGAACTTTTTTTCTCTTTTTGTTGCTGTTCTGTATTCAAACATGTTGATACAACTCACTGCTGCCTATGCCTAGGCTGTGCCAATTATTTATTTATTTGTTTACATCAATGTGATATAGTGACGAGTGTACATCAAAATTCTCTCTTATAAGTTATACTGGATTCTTCACTGCATGTACTACGGCGTATCGATGATGACTATCAGGGTTTTGTTCTATTTATTCTTTGTTCTGCCAATTTGAATTCTGCTTTGAATAGTATTTTGATCATTTTTGTTTCCGTGCTGCTGGTATGTCAAAATGCAGTGAAATTAAAACCTGGAAGTCACAATGGCAATAAGCGAGATTCAAATCTCTCCTTTGTTTTAATCAATTTATTTGACTGCATTTTTGTTTTAGAACTTGTACATAATTATGATCATCTCTGTTATCGAACCTGCACGCTTGACCTTTGTCTTTCTGGATCAATACAATGTTGTGCACTGCCCATTATTTGTTTGTGAGTGCGTAAAGCGGTTGTGTGGTCTGCGTAAAATTGTGTAGGTCAATCGTGACATCTGCGTGGAGAGTGCGTCAAATGCGTGAGAATGCGTAAAGCAATTGTGACATCTGCGTGGAGAGTGCGTCAAATGCGTGAGAATGCGTACAGCAATTGTGACATCTGCGTGAAGAGAGCGTAAAAAGCGCGTAATGCCTGAGAATGCGTCAATAATTCGTGACATCTGCGTGGAGAGTGCGTAAGATGATCAGGACATCTGCGTCAAGAGCGCGTTAAATGCGTAAAGCAATCGTGTCGTCTGCGTGGAGAGCGCGTTAATAGCGTGAGAATGCGTAAAGCAATCGTGACGTCTGCGTGGAGAGTGCGAATTTGTCTTGGTGTCAAATAAGCGTGCGCTGGAGGTGCGTATGGTCTGCGTAATCTGAGGGAAAACGAGTGTGTCACGCATGTATTTCGCTTTGCAAAATCGCGCGCGTTACGCATGCGTCCAGTGCAGTTGTTACGCAGAGTTTGGCGACTGCGACACGCATTCGCTGCGCAAAATTTTGCTGGCTGGGATGAGCAATGAGCTCGACATAATATGTGGAGAGAATCATTCAAATGTTGTTGTGAAACAATTTAATGACCTGGTGAATGAATGTAATTTATACGATGTATGGAGAATGCATAATTTAGATAGAAAAGAATTTACATGGTCAAAAAATGTTCCATTTGTGGCAAGAAGACTTGACTACGTTTTTAGTAGTTTAAGTGTATTTGAAAAGATTGTTGATTGTCACATAATCTCTGTTGCGACGTCGGATCATAGAGGCTGTAGTATTCATATTAAACTCTCTGATGTCGTTAGAGGAGAGGGTTATTGGAAATTCAGTTAATAATTCTATGTTACATGATGTGAGCTTTGTTGATCAAATGAACAAAATGTTTGACACATTTCAACTTGATGATGAAGAGGATTGTCAACTTGGTTGGGAATTATTGAAAATGAGAATCAAGGATTTCTCCCAAAATTTTAGTAAGCTTAAAGGCAGAGTAAGCCTCCCGTAAACCATCACAGATACGGTCAGGCTTTTACACACAGTACAAACACCATTTCATTTAAACACTCACCAATTGAGAACATCCTAGGTGCCCTCCGTAAAGAGCGAACAATTTTCAAAGAATTTATTTTTGCGTGGTTTATCTTACCCCTGAGCCATCGTGAACCCGTATGATCCAGTTTTCCCTTTTCACAATGCAGTCGTCATAGTTAGTCATTTGAATGCGACTCGACGTGAGCTTATCTACAATAGCACGGTTTTTTTATGCACGAAACAACGGCTGTGGTTCACAAGAACTCTAGCGATGGCTTTTGACTGTTGAGAGGAACGGCGATTCAGTGCACTGATAAACCGGCCGTCGTCTGCTACGACCCTTGCGTGACCCTGCTTCCGGGCTTTTCTTTTTTTAAACTTTCACAACTTCGAATTGTTCTGATCTTGTCTTGATGAAAAACGAATTCTTTTATGATTAAAGAATGTTTGTGTAACAAGCTGTCAATTTATTATTTAGATTTTAAAAGTTAGGTCTAGCGCAAAAACGAGGCGCCGTTGTTGTTAACGGAACAAGTCTTCGAAAATAAATTCTTTGAAAATGTCTCACGCTCGACAGAAAGCAGCCAGGATGTTCCCGTTCGGTGAGCGTTCAAATGGAAGTATGCTTGTACTGTATTTAGACGCTCGGGGAGCTCTGTGATGGTTTACGGGAGGCTTACTGTGCCTTTAAAAGTTTTGAAATTAAAAATGATGTTGCAAAATTGTATGGAGAATTAAATGAGTTGGATAAAGCCCTTGGGATCTCCCCTGACTGTATTCAAACGCAAGGTAAACGGCAGAAGGTCAAGCTGCAGTTAGAACTGTTAGAGCAGCGTAAATCTCGTGCAGCGCAGGTGCGTACAGTTCAATGGATCGAGCAAGGTGAAAGGAACACACCTTTTTTTTCTTGGGTTAGAAAAGGCGAGAGCAAATGCAAAAATAATGGAAAGTGTAACAGATGATAATGGACGAATTGTTACAACGCAAGAGGATACTATTCTCGTCAAAACAACGTATTTTGCTGATTTGTATAAACGAAAAATTGATGAGGGAAACATGAGCGGGTGGGGGATATAGCTCAGTTGGTAGCGCGCTGGATTTGTATTCAGTTGGCCGCTGTCAGCGCGAGTTCGATCCCAGGTTCGGCGGAAATTTATTTCACAGAGTCAACTTTGTGTGCAGACTCTCTTCGGTGTCCGAACCACCCCCCGTGTATACTACATTGGGTGCGCACGTTAAAGATCCCACGATTGACAAAAGGGTCTTTCCTGGCAAAATTGCGTAGGCACAGTTAATAATTGTCTACCATACCCGTGTGACATGGAATAAGGCCGTGAAAGGTAAATATGCGCCGACATGGCTGCAATCTACTGGCCGTATAAAATTTCATCTCACACGGCATCACTGCAGAGCGCCTAGAACTGTACCCACGGAATATGCGCGATATAAGCCTCATTGATTGATTGATTGATTGATTGAAAATTGACACTTTTTTGAATGGAACAAATGTTTTTAAAATAAATGATTAGCAGACAGACAGCTGTGAAGGGGAAGTGGTAGAAGGAGAAGTTTTGTCAGCTCTAAAGCGTATGAATAATGGTTCTGCGCCTGGAATTGATGGATTAACAGTTGAGTTTTATAAGTTTTTTTGGAGGAGCCTAAAAAGGTATATACTTGCTTCTTTTAACTCTGCTTTTAAGAATGGAACTCTATCTAATTCACAGTGTAAAGCGGCAATTACACTGATTCTTTAAGGGAAGGATTTATCAAGAAATGATTTAAAGAATTAGAGACCTATTTCACTGACCAATACAGATTATAAGTTATTAGCGAAATGTTTAGCTCTTCGGCTCTCTGATGTTGTAGGGAGTGTTGTGAATGAGGATCAAGTTGGGTATATAAAAGGTAGACGTGTCTAAACCTTATTGCGATTAGTTGATGATGTTTTAGAACATGCAGATTTAAATAATAAGCCTGGATTGATGGTGTCAATTGACTTTTTTCATGCATTTGATTGCATTTCCAAAGAGTTTATGTTGAAGATGTTAAAATTTGGTTTTGGAACTGATTTTGTGAAATGGGTTGATGTTTTGATGAAAAACGCAAAAAGTTGTGTAAATTATTGTGGTTGGTTATCTGAATTTTTTAATATTGATTCCGGAATAAGGCAAGGGTGTCCTTTTTCCGCACTAGCCTTCGTTTTAGCAGTTGAATTGTTAGCAATTAAAATTCGAGAGGCCAAAAATATAAAGGGTATGTCATTATGGAACAACGGAGATATGGATAAAGTTTTGAAAGTATTGTTGTACGCTGATGATGTTACATTGTTTTTGCAAGATGAACATGACGTGTTCCAAGGCCTGGCTTTGATTGATACATTTTCGGAAATATCAGGTTTGAACATAAATCACCAAAAATCCAAGCTAATGTGGTTTGGGTCACGGAAGAACTGTAGGAATGAGTGTTGCGGTTTTGCATATACAGACAAAATGAAAATGCTGGGTGTATATTTCTGTAATTATATATGCGGGCGTCAAAAGTGAGAGAGAATTGGGGAGAGAGAGTGAATGTTGCATAAAGGCTCATCTGCATGTGGGAGAAAAGGAATTTGAGCATTATTGGTAAAGTCTGTGTATTCAAAACGTTTATTCTGCCACATTTTGTCTATATAATGCAGGCGCTGATTGTACCAGACGACGTTCTAATTGAAATTAATAGGTTAATGTTTCGCTTCGTGTGGCGCAAAAAAGACTGCAACAGGAAGGCATTTAAAAAGGTGAAAAGAACTATTTTATGTAACGAAGTTAAGCAAGGTGGATTGAATATGATTGATTTGCGACAGATGCAGTGTTCCTTTTTGTTAAGCTGGGTTGTGAACCTAACTCGGTCTAATGAAGACCAGAAATGGTCATGGCTCACAAAAGCACTGTTTCTCCGTTTTGGGAGTCGCTTTGAATGTTTTTTTGCGAACATTAATAGCAAACCATTTAAAGGATTGGACAGTATTAAATCGGAATTTTGGTCCGCTGTGTTGAAAGCATGGCTTGATAATAATCAAGTCGATAATGGTCATTCTGTATCGGGTTTGTTGTGGAACAACAAAGATATAATTTGTCAAGGTAACCCACTCTTTTTTGCGGATTGGATTAAAAGTGGTATAATGTAGCTTATGTGAGAATGGACGTTTTGCTACCTATGAAGAAGTGTGTGAAAAAACTGGCTACACTGCAAATAGGTTGCTTGAATTGAGTACAATGTTGTTCGTACAGCTGTACATCTCCTTTTAAGAAATGTAGCTATAGACGATGTAAATTGTTCAGTCTGTGACACTCCGACCTTTTGAGAAAAAAAAGTGAGATCAGTAAAAGAAATTCGAAAGGTTCTCGTAGGAAAAAAAATACAGCCCACCCTGTTCAGAAGGATTTTGGAGAAGAAAGTTAGGATTTGAAATTGACGAACAGAATTGGAACTTAGCAGCCACTGTCACTAGTGAAGTTCGATTACGTGTACTGCATTGGAAAATATTGCAAAACATTTATCCAACTAATATTTTATTGTGTAAATTGAAAGTGAAGGCTGATAAAAACTGAACATATTGTGAGGATGAACTTGATGTATTGGAGCATTTTTTCTTTGAATGCCCAACCGTGCTCAGGTTTTGGAAATATATTGAACATATTAGTAAACATTGGCGAAAGAACTAGGTTGAATGTTACAGATGTGCTTTTTGGTATTAAAAGTAACAGCAAAAATATGAAGAAGATTAATCATATTATTTTAATCGCAAAGATGTGCGTAAGCATTTAAAAAAAAAACCGATTCACCATTAACACTGGAAATTATTTTTGGAAATCATGTTGTTTTGAGAT
The DNA here is from genome assembly GCF_037325665.1 of Littorina saxatilis. Lineage (NCBI taxonomy): Eukaryota > Metazoa > Mollusca > Gastropoda > Littorinimorpha > Littorinidae > Littorina > Littorina saxatilis. Next base: position 42,265 of record NW_027127752.1, on the reverse strand, counting down.
TTCGTTAGTCTGACGTTTTATTAATTAGAAAAATGTATCGTCTCTGACTTAAGGTAATGCATGTAAATGAGAAATTATGTGTACAAACAGAAAACACACAGGTACCATGTTTGTTATTATGTGTTTATTGATTAATTAAAATGTTGGGAAAAAAAAGAAAAAAGGTTTGCATTTATTTGGACTTGACAATGCTGTTCTGTAAGGAGGGGAGAGACAATGGTTAGCTGTTCCTTTATGAGCACTCTGATCAGTGTTTATCTTCATTATTGTTTATTCCCAGAACTCGGGCCTTGAGGGTGTTAACAAAGGAATGTGTTTCCTCACCCCCTGTTCTCCATGTAGTGCAAGTCCAAATTTTCTCAATCCACACAGCGACTCTCAAGCAAATGTTGTTCTACGGTGGAATACCCACACAATTTCACAAGAGTGTCATATTTCTTTTTTGATCTTTCTCGACATACACAATACAGAGAATGTAGTCTCTCCAAGTGTGCTTCTTTCATATGAAGAGTTTCCATCACGAAGTGTGCTGAACTTAAACAAACAAACAAAATCAACACCCACATTTCAAATCCTATTTTCCTTTTAGAGACATGAGATGATGATACGCTTTTTTATAAAAAAAATAAAAAAAATAAATAAAAAAAGGAGGGAAAGAAAAGGGCAAGACCAAGCAAGCCCGACCGTAATAGGACCCCGGCCCCGCTCTCCATGAATAAGGGAGGGGGTGGGGTAATAAGAAGTATACGTTAAGATCCTTGTAAGAGGAATATTAATAATTTTTTTCTTTTAATATATGCGTTGACTTCCTAGGGGAAGGACCATTAAAAACATGAATTTTAATTCAATTTTAGTTTCGTTAAAAAATAAAAATAAAACAAAAGATAAAACTCAGGACCACCTGTTAAAAGGTTTAAAAGTGACAACATTGTGAGAAAAATATAAAGAACATGCGCAAACACGTAATACTGATCTTCTATAGGATAATAACATTTGGACACATCTTTTCATTTACGCACGCATGAGTTGCTATACGGCATTTGTTCATTATAAATAGGATAAAATGATAAGATTAAGAAATCTATCTACATTGTCCGTCGACCTCCCCGCCACTACAATAGTCGCAGGGGAGGCGACGGTATATTTGCAGTATTAACTGAGAGAGAAAACAGCTATCCTCTCGTTTATATAATCATGTTTTCATGTTTATTGTGTAATCCGAAAGCAGGAGTTTAAAACCTTTATACATTAAGGGAAAAGTCTGAGTTGTGGCACTCGATCACGAGGTGGGGCACTGCCCTTCGCTCCCTGTTACTTGAGTGACAACAACAATAGGAAGAGGAACGAAAACATCAGGAGGAAAAAAACAAAACAAAAAACACACCCGCCCGCGAGGTGGGGCAATGCCCTTCGCTCCCTGCGAGCTGTGTGTCCCCAATAGCGTTTTAGTTTTAAAAACAACAGGATATGTCAGAGTTGTAGATTGTTTTTGTGAAGAACGAGACATGGTCGAGGCCGTGTTTATCGTCCGGGTTAAAGAGTTGAATTGGCATAAGGTTATATTTGTCCATATAATCATACAGGGTTGCAAAGCGGGTTTAGTTTGAAGTACGTTAATCTGTCTCTTCTCTCCATTAAAGGGTTAATTTTAGTTTGTGGATTTCTTTAGCAGTAAGGTCTTTTGATCCTGCCAGAGATCCCAGAACCAGCATGGTAGACCTGTTTACCCTTACGATTTTGGCGTAATTTATTACGATTTTCTGCAAAAAATACGCCATTCCGCTATCCGTGTCAAGACTACGATTTTCATAAATAAAACATTTTTTTAAAAATATTTTTTTATTTATTTATTTATTTTTTTATCAATTCACATGTTTGGCATTGTTTTTTTCAATGGCAAAATGGGGTGAAAAAGCACAGGACTGAGTCCAGAGCCCTCACTCATTCGGCAAGCGCAAGTACAGTGGAGAAGCGCTTGACACACTGAAAAAGGCCTACTACAAGCAAAAGAAAAATAATCAGTGATGCATGTGCTTTTGATGTGATCTTCTTTGGTTTAAACATAGGTTTATTTTAACAAAGGTTACAATCATGACATGTATACAAAGTTCACAGAAACAGCAACAAGCTAAAAGCTTATAGTGGTGTTCCTGCATGACAGTACAACATAAGGCGGTAACGGCTAAAAATGTGTCTCAATAAACCAAATCTATTAATAACGTAATGAACGTTGCATAATGATTATAAAGAAAGACAGTAAAGGAAGGAAGGAGGGAAAGAAGATGAATAAAAGAAGAGGGATGGGTAAGAGATGTGCAGAAGTTAAAGTTGTTGTCCGGCTTGTAGAGCATTTATTCTGATTTACCCAAAGCGGCCTGAACGTTTGATGAACGAGTGTACGGTGGAAAAAATTTTCCTGTTCAAATCTAAGGAATACTGTCTGTCTCCGTTTAAAAGATGGGGGAGGTGAATTATGTGATTGGGGAGGGTATGTATAGTTTCTTGACGTGCTTCGCGATAATTTGGACAATCGAATATGAAGTGTTGTACGGATTCGGACGGGAATCCGCAGTCACAAGATGCATCTGTTGCAACGTGACGTCTCACTAGATCGTTATTAAGATCACTTATATATAACCTGAGCTTACAGTGAATTATTTGTGACATACGATCTCCAGAATAAAAATAACACGGCGGACTTAAGTCGTTTTTTGACAAAAAGTGCTTAAATTCACTTAGGGAATCACTAAGTTTTATATAGTCTGGTAAAAAATTCCAGAGTTGTGTAGTAGATGGGAGAAATGAGTTTCTGTATAATTCAGTTTTAAACGATGGAACTTTCCTGTCTAGAGGTCTGCGCCGGTGATATGGGTTATTAGTTGATATTAGTGGTGGCAATATCGCTAATAAGTAGTTTGGCACCTTGCGGTGAACGATCTTGTGAAATAATATCAATTTATGACGTTTTCGCCTCTCTAGTAATGAAATAAAGCCTGACTCATCGTACAATTTTTGATGGCTTGTACCGCGGACTGCTCCAACAATGGTTCGAATTGCATCTAAGTGAATACTTTCGAGCTCGGTGGCTAACTCCTTAGGGCAGTTGTCCCAGAGAACATCAGCATAATCAAAATGTGGCAATATGAAGGATTTATACATTATTTCTAAAGCTTTTCTGCCTAGTCTATATTTATAAGATCGTAAGCAAGCTACTAGCGTACGGCATTTTGCTATAACAGATTTAATATGTAACTCCCACTTACCGTTATTTTGAATAATAATACCAAGATGTTTATGACTTTCAGTTTCTTGTAAAATTGTGCCACCGAAGTTTAAAGGGATGTAATCTGGATTTCTTTTCCTGCTTATATTCAGAAGTTTTGTTTTACTTTGATTAAATTTAACTTTCCACTGTCTAGCCCACTGGTCGATTTTTTCAAGATCTGAGTTAAAAATATCTGTTTGCATCTGAGAATTTTCCAGGCTTAAATACATACTTGTATCGTCGGCAAACAGTTTAATAATGGATTCAACGTTATCAACTATGTCGTTAATGTAAACCAGAAAAAGGAGAGGTCCTAGAATAGAGCCTTGTGGAACGCCTGTTTGCACAGGTAAGTAGCTAGACATACTTCCTTTAAGCACCACTGCTTGTGTTCGATCAGTTAAATAGTTTTGCAGCCAATTAAACATCTGACCTCGAATCCCTAGTGCAAATAACTTTCTCAGAAGACCTTTGTGCCAGACTCTGTCAAATGCTTTGGAAATGTCGAAAAAGATTGCCTGGACAGTAATGCTGTCGTCGAGTGACTTGCAAAAGTCGTTATATAGGCATGTTAACTGGTATACAGTGGAGTCACCGGGAATAAAACCAGACTGGGAAGGTGTGATTATGTTATTCGATACAAAATAATCAAACACATGTTTCTGAACACATTTTTCAAGAACTTTACCTACGCAGCTTAAGAGTGAGATGGGACGATAATTTGAACAGTCTCCTTTATCCCCCTTTTTAAATATCGGTGTTATGTGTGCTGTTTTCCATATGCTTGGAAATACACCCTCATTTAATGATCTAGTAAATAAAATAGATAGAGGTTCTGCTATTATAGGTAAACTTGCAATAAGAATCTTATTATGAATTTTATCAGGCCCGACAGCTTTAGATGTATCAAGGCTTTCTATTACACTTTTCACTTCTTCGGAAGTCACGACCATATCGTCGATAAAAAACTCAGCATTGTCTATATCGGGAACATTATCGTCTGTGTCGTTTATTTCTGATTGTTTAACAAAAGACATATTAAACAATTCAGCCTTTTCCTGGTCTTCAAAATAGGTTTTACAATCGACTGTTAGTGGCGGGATTTCGTTTTGGTCAGAGCCTTTCTTTGCCATAAACCTGTTAACTAACTTCCACCACTGCTTCTGACCAAATTTCTTTGGATCAGATACGGACCGGTCAAGTTCCTCTAAATATTGTTTCTTTCGCGTTCGAATAGCATCTGTGTATTGGTTCCTTATCTTACGAAAGAGTTCCCAAGCTTGTGGTGTGTCTACATGCACAGCAATAGTATGAATAAATCTTTTTCGGTCTTTTAATTTCAAAATATATGATGTGATCCAGGGTGTGTCTCCCTCCCGAATGGTGACTTCCTTGACAGGCAAGCAGGTTTTCACGATCGAATACAACTGCTCCGAAAAAAGAGAAGCTGCGGTATGAATATCTTCTAAAGTCACTATGTTTGACCAATCAATTTTCTGTAACTCAACTATTAACTTTTGACCGTCTAGTTTGCTATAATCTAAAATCGTTCTTTTTGAGTGTGATCTTTTCTTCAAATGATGCTTTAAATAAACGACTGGTACGGAGTGATCACTACAAATGGGAGGAATAACTTCTACTTTATCAACAATGTCAGTGCTTGGGGTAATAATCAGGTCGATACAGGTGGACGTATCTTCAGTTATCCGTGTGGGACATGTAACTAGTTGCTTTAAGCTATTCAGGTACAGAATGTCTGTGAGTTGCTTTGGTGGGTTGTCATTAAAATCGGAATTAAAATCTTCTTTGAAATTATGATGACTACAAAAACTGACTGATGTGTTTTGTTTGTAAATGATGGATATATGTGCATGATTGCGTTTCGCAGACACAGTTGTCATGTGCCGCGGCGTTGTAATTGGCGACGAATGCTGGATGATTACCAGTTTTGTGCCAGGATTACTATTTTTGGGGCTGAGCATTACTCCAAAACACTTATGGGGGTAAACAGGTCTGTGATAATTGTTGGGTGAGATGGGGCCTAGGCTGGTGTTAGTAAGGTATTAAAATATTAAATATGCCAACTAGTGTGTCTATCAGTGACCCGGGACTTTGTTTTTGTCTAGCCTCGACCATGCCGACCAGAGCGTGTTCCACGAAATCCAAGAGCGGTGTTTGTTCTGTGGAGGGGGGGGGGGGGACTTTTTTAGTCTGGATTTTTATTAAAACTATATCGGCTAACTCTTTCTCTGCCTCTCGTTGGGCTGCCTTTGTTGATTCGATCATGCCTTCTTGTACTTTGGTCATTACTTTTGAAAATATTTCGTTGATCATTTCGTCTGGGTTAATGGTTTTTGGTTCGGTTTGTCCCTCGTTCAAGTCTAGCTCTTCGGGGGGAGGGTTATGCTTTTGTTTGTGCAACTGGTTTTTGCGGAGGGCAGGGACGGGGTGTTTCTTAATGGTGGAGGTGGGGGTATGATTGCTGCATCACGCACAGCGCCTTTGCCACGCCCCAGCCGCTTCAGCCTCGACGGCTGCGCGCGCCAGAATGGAATGTCTGGCAGCAGGGGGTATCAGGTAGCGGCTGGCCAGCAGCTAAAGGGGAGGATTTTGCCTGTGCTGCACAGCAGTGATATTATGTAACACTCTATTCATTGGATAGCCGAGAGGTACATCAGACCATATAGAGCGACGAAATACTTCGTCTGCTTTACACGCCATACCCTCGGGTCAGCTCGTAAAAGTTGTAATTTACACGCTTGTTTCTTGTCGGCTGAGGTGACCAAGTGATCACTTAAAAACTAACCAGGGTAGACCAAAGAAGTGCGACAGACGAGTCTTATCTAATTACTGTTCCACCAATTCTTACATCGCACTGTCAAAAGCCGTTGTGATCACTGGTTATGCAGCTTCCGTCATAAAAGCAAACGACAGACACAAATGCGAGAAATTGGTCCACACATGAATACATACAAAAAGGCACATACGTGATGAGGATATATACTTTTTGGCAGAGGGTTTTGAGAATTTGAACTGACCCCCACCCCCACCTATCTTTTGTTTTATTTGTTTTTGTTTACCTTGCTTATCATATCAAATAAATTATAGTGACCCTTTAAGCACGACCTGCGATGACTTAAAACACCGAAATCAATTCACGTTTAAAGTCTCACAGGAAGATAAAAACAACGACTCCTAGCTTCTAAAGCCGCACAAGGGATTAATCCTTGCTTGGTCTTGCCGCCTCTCGGAGCGCGTGAATTTGGTTTTGGTTGCGGTTTTTATAACTTCTCCATTGATATATCATAGTCTACAGGCTTGTCCTTAAAATGTGTTACAATGTGCCAATTGGACAGGACAATTCTTTAGCATCGGCATCAAAATAACCTTTTAATGTTTATTTTTATATACTAGGATATTCGTAAACGTTGAGGAACTGTCACACACTTTTTTTTAATCAAAGCGATTGAAATCTTGGTAAATAACAACTTCAACGAAGCCCAAAGTAATGGATTGCATTTTTAGCTTGGAATACATGATTTTGTGCATTAATGATATTAAAATTCATCAAACAAAACCAAAATAATTAACAGCTTTTAAAATTGATATAAAAAAGGCTTTCATCTCATTCTTTATCATTTCCTGATTCCAAAAATAATATATAGATATTTTATGTTTGGTTGGAATCGATGCGTAAAAACGGCTTGTCATGCAGTTCAAGGGATCAAGCTACGTTTTGTGAGGTGAATTACCAATGTCAGTCTCGGTAGCGGGGTATCCGCAAAGCATTGTCTTCCTGAAACGCTAATCATTCAGTATTATTTGTCGAGTTGACAGTTTGAATACATGTATAGTTTTGCTTCACGCGACTTGTTTCGTTATAAAATTACATTGTTTATGAACAGTCTGCAGGCGCGCCGTCGTTCAAAGACGCATGTCACTTTCTGGCAGCTATCACAATGAATAAACACTGCGTGAAACGGAAACAAAATTGCATGGCATGTGAGAACACTTACTCAATCGAAGTTCCTTGTTTAAGCTCCTTAAGGATTACACCTGTGCAGTTGCCCTTTTTTGTCAGAACCGGTCATGCGTGCGCTTTATCGATATGCTGTACAAGCGCTGGTTCAAGTAGGTGTCGCAAAAAGGTGGCATTGGGCACAATGGAGGGGAGTTATATTGCTAAAATAATTATCAAGCAAGAAACCGCACAAATAAAAGGATGTCAAAATTCATGTATTATAAAACTATACAGCTTCGAATCTTCATGTATGAACCTGTAACCCAAAATATATAAAATTAGAAAATATACATACAACTGGACAGACACACAGACAGACCGACAGACAGTTGGTCGGACGGACGGACGGACGGACATCGTAATATATAGAGAGAGAGAGCGAGAGAGAGAGAGAGAGAGAGAGAGAGAGTAGGGAGAGAGAGTGAGAGAGAGCGAGAGTGAGAGAGAGAGACAGGGAGGGAGAGAGAGATGATGAGAGAGAGAGAGAGTGAGAGAGAGAGAGAGAGTGAGAGATAGACAGAGAGAGAGAGAGACAGAGAGAGAGAAAGGATTTTTGTTTGTTTTTGTTTTACCCCAGCAGCTATTGTCACTTCTAACCTTTCTCGTTTGATTTATTTAATGTCGTGTACCGCACCTGTTGTACACTTCAGCGTTATAATATGTTAACTGTAGACTGGTGCCAAACAGCATTCCAATTTTAGTCGAAATCCCAAAAAGCTATAATGAATAAAGCAAATACACACACACTCACATACACTTACATGCTGCCACGCGCGCGCATTATTATGTAACACTCTATTCATTGGATAGCCGAGAGGTACATCAGACCATATAGAGCGACGAAATACTTCGTCTGCTTTACACGCCAAAAGATACCCTCGGGTCGGCTCGTAAAAGGTGTAATTTACACGCTTGTTTCTTGTCGGCTGAGGTGACCAAGTGATCACTTAAAAACTAACCAGGGTAGACCAAAGAAGTGCGACAGACGAGTCTTATCTAATTACTGTTCCACCAATTCTTACATCGCACTGTCAAAAGCCGCTGTGATCACTGGTTATGCAGCTTCCGTCATAAAAGCAAACGACACAAAAAAAATGCGGATGATATGAAAAGAGAAATTGGTCCACACGCGCGCGCATTAATATATAACACTCCATTCATTGGATAGCGGAGACCATAGAGCGACGAAATACTTCGTCTGCTTGAGACGCCAAAGGTTCGCCTCGGGTCGGCTCGTAAAAGTTGTAATCTACACACTCATCTCTGGTCGGCTGAGGTGACCGTGATCACTTGAAAACTAACAAGGGTAGACCAAAGATGTGCGACATACGAGTCTTATCTAATTACTGTTCCACCAATTTTCACATCGCACTGTCCGAAAAGCCGCTGTGATCACTGGTTATGCAGCTTTCGTCATAAAAGCAAACGACACACAAAAATGCGAGAAATTGGTCCACACATGAATACATACAAAAAGGCACAGAACTTTAGAACTCAGAACTTTATTACATAAGGATAAAGGTTTTAGGCTTAGCCTAATCTTCCAACCTGTCCTTGGAACATACTACAGAGAATAATTGTAAACGAAAGCATACGTGATGAGGATATATACTTTTTGACAGAGGATTTTGAGAATTTGAACTGACCCCCACCCCCACCTATCTTTTGTTTTATTTGTTTTTGTTTACCTTGCTTATCATATCAAATAAATTATAGTGACCCTTTAAGCACGACCTGCGATGACTTAAAACACCGAAATCAATTTACGTTTAAAGTCTCACAGGAAGATAAAAACAACGACTCCTAGCTTCTAAAGCCGCACAAGGGATTAATCCAACTCTGACCTGTGCAAACGCCACTTACAGGAAAATCCGCAGTGCGCTTGCGGCTACCTGCACGAAACAGCTGACCATTACTTGATACATTGCCCTCTGTACGTAGACGCTCGCCTATCTACAATAAATGCACTACCTGTACATTACAGACATGTTGAAATATTGTTAAATGGTAGCGAAAACCTTTCTCTTCGCACCAACAAGCTTATTTTTGAAAGTGTCCAATCGTTTATCTGTAAATCTGGTCGTTTTTGTTAATTTGACTCAGTACGCATATCCATGCCATGTATTCTATATACATTTTTCAATTATATATTCAGCGAACTACTGCTTATTTGCCACTGGATTACAGTTTACAATGTACTATGTAAAAGGCATAAATTCTGCAAATAGTGCATTGAACGATTTTGCTCTCAAACGAAAATCAGATTGAACCTGTAATTTGTAGTTGACATCTTGAGTGTTGGAGCAAATGTTTCACGCTGTCAGCGTGCGCTTTGCAGTATTGCTGATCCAGCCACAGCTCACTGTCCTAAATAAAGACAATGGGCTGAACGGGAGACAATAACGTAAAAAAGATAGTGTATGGCCCTATAAAATGCAACTGGCTGTTTGGCTGTATCCAGATATCGCAATCATGCCACGACTTGATGAAGGAGAGAGACAGCAAGCGATTGGAATGCTAAAAGCTGGCCAAAGCATTGAACGTGATGAACACTGAACGTTTTCCGAAATCATTGCGCTTGGACTCAGTCACTTTTTTTGAAAAATTGTCATTTCATGATGTTCTATTCAAAATCAACTAAGCGAAGGTTTATAAACACTAAAATGGCTAATAAATAAAATATTCAAACATTGAAAACATTCACCACTGAGTTGATTTTTTGTGATTTTTTAAAGTTCCGTTTGCGGAATGTATGCCTCTCGGTATATATTCTTTTTGTATGCGCTAACCACCTTCATCTTTCATATGTACCTACCATTCTTTCGTCCCACCTCCACCCTCCCCCCCTTCCTCCTGCTAGCTTTCTCTTGTTCTTTTTGGTTTGCTTCAACTATGCTGTTTACCTAGTTCCATAGTTTATAAGTAATGTTTGTCCGACATCATATTTTTGTTAATTTGTAACTACGTAGGGCGCGTAATATAAGCGTTCGCTTGAGTTCGTGTCCCTATAGTTTATCGTTGTATTGTTGTATCATGTTTGATTTAATAAAACATTGTTCAAACCAAGGGATTAATCCTTGCTTGGTCTTGCCGCCCCTCGGAGCGCGTGATTTTGGTTTTCGTTCCGGTTTTTATAATTTCTCCATTGATGTATCATAGTCTGCAGGCTTGTCCTTAAAATGTGTTACAATGTGCCTATGGACAGGACAATTCTTTAGCATCGGCATCAAAATAACCTTTTAATGTTTGTTTTTATATACTAGGATGTTTGTAAAAGTTGAGGAACTGTCACACACTTTTCTTTTTTAATCAAAGCGATTGAAATCTTGGTAAATAACAACTTCAACGAAGCCCAAAGTAATGGATTGCATTTTTAGCTTGGAATACATGAGTTTGTGCATTAATAATATCAAAATTCATCAAACAAAACCAAAATAATTAACAGCTTTTGAAATATATATATAAAAAAGGCTTTCATCTGATTTTTTATCTTTTTCTGATTCCAAAAATATATTTCATTTTCATTCTTTTTTTCATTACTTTATTGTCCCATCACTGGGAAATTCGGGTCGCTTCCTCCCAGTGGATAGCTAGCAGCAACGGAGTCGCGCTACCCAGGTGTCTGCGTGTTTCGGTGTATTCAGCCACCTGCACTTATGGCAGAATGACCAAGATCTTTAACGTGCCATTGTTGTGACACGGGGGTGGGAGATGGATACCGTCTCTGTGTCTGCACCTAAAGTTGACCCGTGTCCGTCCCGGACTTCAAACGTAACCCGCTTTGCAACCCTGTATGATTATATGGACAAATATAACCTTATGCCAATTCAACTCTTTAACCCGGACGATAAACACGGCCTCGACCATGTCTCGTTCTTCACAAAAGCAATCTACAACTCTGACATATCCTGTTGTTTTTAAAACTAAAACGCTATTGGGGACACACAGCTCGCAGGGAGCGAAGGGCATTGCCCCACCTCGCGGGCGGGTGTGTTTTTTGTTTTGTTTTTTTCCTCCTGATGTTTTCGTTCCTCTTCCTATTGTTGTTGTCACTCAAGTAACAGGGAGCGAAGGGCAGTGCCCCACCTAGTGATCGAGTGCCACAACCCAGACTTTTCCCTTAATGTATATAGGTTTCAAACTCCTGCTTCCGGATTACACAATAAACATAAAAACATGATTATATAAACGAGAGGATAGCTGTTTTCTCTCTCAGTTAATACTGCAAATATACCGTCGCCTCCCCTGCGACTGTTGTAGTGGCGGGGAGGTCGACGGTCAATGCAGATGGATCTCTTAATCTTATCATTTTATCCTATTTATAATGAACAAATGCCGTTTGGCAACTCATGCGTGCGTAAATGAAATGATGTGTCCAAATGTTACTAGAAGATCAGTATTACGTGTTTGCGCATGTTCTTTATATTTTTCTCACAATGTTGTCACTTTTAAACCTTTTAACAGGTGGTCCTGAGTTTTATCTTTTTTAACGAAACTAAAATTGAATTAAAATCCATGTTTTTAATGGTCCTCCCCCTGGGAAGTCAACGCATATAAAAGAAAAATTATTAATATTCCTCTTACAAGGATCTTAACGTATATTTCTTATTGCTCCACCCCCTCCCTTACTCATGGAGAGCGGGGCCGGGGTCCTATTACGGTCGGGCTTGCTTGGTCTTGCCCTTTTCTTTCCCTCCTTTTCTTTCCCCCTTCTTCTTTTAGCGTATCATCAACTCACGTCCCTAAAAGGAAAATTTCCTGTGAGGACGTTAAGGACCCCTAGATTCAGTCCCCGGCCTGGATTCGAACCAGCGACCTCTCGATCACAAGTCCTGTGCTCTACCACCTGAGCTACCCGGGCCCCCATAGATATAGATATTTTATGTTTGGAATCGATGCGTAAAAACGGCTTGTCATGCAGTTCAAGGGATCAAGCTACGTTTTGTGAGGTGAATTACCAATGTCAGTCTCGGTAGCGGGGTATCCGCAAAGCATTGTCTTCCTGAAACGCTAATCATTCAGTATTATTTGTCGAGTTGACAGATTGAATACATGTATAGTTTTGCTTCAAGCGACTTGTTTCGTTATAAAATTACATTGTTTATGAACAGTCTGCAGGCGCGCCGTCGTTCAAAGACGCATGTCACTTTCTGGCAGCTATCACAATGAATAAACACTGCGTGAAACGGAAACAAAATTGCATGGCATGTGAGAACACTTACTCAATCGAAGTTCCTTGTTTAAGCTCCTTAAGGATTACACCTGTGCAGTTGTCCTTTTTTGTCAGAACCGGTCATGCGTGCGCTTTATCGATATGCTGTACAAGCGCTGGTTCAAGTAGGTGTCGCAAAAAGGTGGCATTGGGCACAATGGAGGGGAGTAAGTGTTGTAGTGCTAAATTATCAAGCAAGAAAACGGCACAAATAAAACAAGTCGCGTAAGGCGAAAATACAATATTTAGTCAAGTAGCTGTCGAACTCACAGAATGAAACTGAACGCAATGCCATTTTACTCGTAGCATCGTCAGGCCACCGCTCATGGCAAAGGCAGTGAAATTGACAAGAAGAGCGGGGTAGTAGTTGCGCTAAGAAGGATAGCACGCTTTTCTGTACCTCTCTTTGTTTTAACTTTCTGAGCGTGTTTTTAATCCAAACATATCATATCTATATGTTTTTGGAATCAGGAACCGACAAGGAATAAGATGAAAGTGTTTTTAAATTGATTTGGACAATTTAATTTTGATAATAATTTTTATATATTTAATTTTCAGAGCTTGTTTTTAATCGGAATATAACATATTTATATGTTTTTGGAATCAGCAAATGATGGAGAATAAGATAAACGTAAATTTGGATCGTTTTATAAATTTTTAATTTTTTTTACAATTTTCCGATTTTTAATGACCAAAGTCATTAATTAATTTTTAAGCCACCAAGCTGAAATGCAATACCGAACCCCGGGCTTCGTCGAAGATTACTTGACCAAAATGTGAACCAATTTGGTTGAAAAATGAGGGCGTGACAGTGCCGCCTCAACTTTCACGAAAAGCCGGATATGACGTCATCAACGACATTTATCCAAAAAATGAAAAAAACGTTCGGGGATTTCATACCCAGGAACTCTCATGTCAAATTTCATAAAGATCGGTCCAGTAGTTTAGTCTGAATCGCTCTACACACACACACACACACACACACACACACGCACGCACGCACACACGCACGCACATACACCACGACCCTCGTTTCGATTCCCCCCTCGATGTTAAAATATTTAGTCAAAACTTGACTAAATATAACAAGTCGCGTAAGGCGAAAATACAATATTTAGTCAAGTAGCTGTCGAACTCACGGAATGAAACTGAACGCAATGCCATTTTACTCGTAGCATCGTCAGGCCACCGCTCATGGCAAAGGCAGTGAAATTGACAAGAAGAGCGGGGTAGTAGTTGCGCTAAGAAGGATAGCACGCTTTTCTGTACCTCTCTTTGTTTTAACTTTCTGAGCGTGTTTTTAATCCAAACATATCATATCTATATGTTTTTGGAATCAGGAACCGACAAGGAATAAGATGAAAGTGTTTTTAAATTGATTTGGACAATTTAATTTTGATAATAATTTTTATATATTTAATTTTCAGAGCTTGTTTTTAATCGGAATATAACATATTTATATGTTTTTGGAATCAGCAAATGATGGAGAATAAGATAAACGTAAATTTGGATCATTTTATAAATTTTTATTTTTTTTTACAATTTTCCGATTTTTAATGACCAAAGTCATTAATTAATTTTTAAGCCACCAAGCTGAAATGCAATACCGAACCCCGGGCTTCGTCGAAGATTACTTGACCAAAATTTGAACCAATTTGGTTGAAAAATGAGGGCGTGACAGTGCCGCCTCAACTTTCACGAAAAGCCGGATATGACGTCATCAAAGACATTTATCAAAAAAATGAAAAAAACGTTCGGGGATTTCATACCCAGGAACTCTCATGTCAAATTTCATAAAGATCGGTCCAGTAGTTTAGTCTGAATCGCTCTACACACACACACACACACACACACACACACACACACACACACACGCACGCACATACACCACGACCCTCGTTTCGATTCCCCCTCGATGTTAAAATATTTAGTCAAAACTTGACTAAATATAAAAAGGATGTCAAAATTCATGTATGATAAAAACAACTTCGAATGTTGCATTAATGAACCTGTAACCAAAAATATATATAATTAGAAAATATACCTACAACTGAGAGGAAAAGAAAGAGACAGACAGACAGACAGACAGACAAACAGACCGACAGACAGACCGACAAACAGACCGACAAACAGACCGACAAACAGACCGACAGACCGACAGACCGACTGACAGACTGATTGACAGACAGACAGGCAGACAGACAGACAGACAGACAGACAGACAGACAAACAGACCGACAGACAGACCGACAAACAGACCGACAAACAGACCGACAAACAGACCGACAGACCGACAGACCGACCGACAGACAGACAGACAGACAGACAGACAGACAGACAGACAGACAGACAGACAGACAGACAGACAGACAGACAGACAGACAGACAGACAGACAGACAGACAGGGTAGTGTAGATTGAGACAGACAACTTCCCCAATATTTGGTAGGATATTTTTAAGTTCAAGCTAATACAACGAGTAAGGTTTATTGTGGTTTAACGTTCCTTGAGATACGTATGACCTGTATGAGACGACTATATCATGATAATATAATGCTTGTACTGTCTATTTGAGCGTAGCGTCCTCGAAATGCTATCTAGTAGTAAAATTGATATGAAAAGTCCTACGTTTTGTGCGATTTAGGACGTGAGTGTTTGTCGAAGATGCTATCTTGTTGTTTATGGGGCTTAACTTCCCTCCAGATAACTAGGGAACTATATTGGGACAGATGCTATTTAGGGTTAACATCCTCTTAAGTAGCGTCTTCAGAGGTATCTAGAACCTATATGTGACATAATAGGTTATCCCACGGTAAAAGAGGGAGGGGCGGGTGGGGGGGGGGGGGGGAGGGGAGGGAGGGACTGGAAGATGACGAAGTTGGGGCCGTAAAAGGTTAAGAGGTTGGAAATCACTTTTTATGCTCTCATTAGCCCTTTACCGTCACACTGGCAAAAGAAACAATAAACAAGAAATATAGCCACTTTTTAAAAGTATACACAGACGGGTCGAAGCTGCCAGACGGCAGTGTGGGCTGTGCCTTTGTAATCCCAGAATTTAAAATCGAAAAGTGTTATAAATTAAATAAAGGCATTTCAATTTTCGCAGCAGAACTATATGCTATCTTTATACCAGTTTTATTTATTTATTTTTTTTTTTTTTCTTTTTTTCTTTTTTTCTTTTTGTATTTGCCAAGCACATCATCGTGGGGCTTTTAATCCATAACATGCATCCGTCTACAATGTACCTTCATTCATCCTTCAACATGTATAATAAATATGTAAATGGCAAGTATACAAGACATACATATTAACGATATGCCAGTCTCACCCGCAGGAGTGGTAATCTGTACAGATTCCAAATCTTCTCTAGAAGCCCTGGAAAATGGGACCCAAAACAGATCAAATATGCAACAAGAAATTGTATTGTTATGCCATCAAGTATTCTTAAAAGGCACGGCCCTAGACCTAATATGGATTCGCTCGCATACTAACCTAAGAGGAAATGATCTAGCCGACACTGCAGCCAAGAAGGCTGCCCTTTCCTCCTCAACCAAAATGAATATTGGCTACTCCATCTCAGAATACCAATGCTTCCTAAACGCATTTTTACTTTCAAAACTAAACAGCACACACAAGAACGACCCCATGAAATACATCAAAGGGGGCTTCTTTCCTAAACTCATCGTCATTTGTCAACTGTTTTAAAGGGACACACAGCTCGCAGGGATCGAAGGGCATTCCCCCACCTCGCGGGCGTGTGTGTGTGTGTGTTTTTTTTCTTCTTTTTTCTCCTCCTGATGGTTTTAAACTCCTGTTTCCGGATTACACAATAAACATAAAAACATGATTATATAAACGAGAGAATAGCTGTTTTCTCTCTCAGTTAATACTGCTAGTGTGCCGTCGCCTCCCCTGCGACTATTGTAGTGGCGGGGAGGTCGACGGACAATGCAGATGGATCTCTTAATCTTATCATTTTATCCTATTTATAATGAACAAATGCCGTATAGCAGCTCATGCGTGCGTCAATGAAATGATGTGTCCAAATGTTACTACCCTAAAAGATCAGTATTACGTGTTTGCGCATGTTCTTTATATTTTTCTCACAATCTTGTCACTTTTAAACCTTTCAACAGGTGGTCCTGAGTTTTATCTTTTTTTAACGAAACTAAAATTGAATTAAAATCCATGTTTTTAATGGTCCTTCCCATAGGAAGTCAACGTATATAAAGGGAAAATTATTAATATTCCTCTTACAAGGATCTTAACGTATACTTCTTATTACCCCAACCCCTCCCTTATTCATGGAGATCGGGGCCGGGGTCGGGCTTGCTTGGTCTTGCCCTTTTCTTTCCCTCCTTTTTTTTTCTTTCTTCTTTTAGCGTATCATCAACTCATGTCCCTAAAAGGAAAATTTCCTGTGAGGACATTAAGTACCCCCTAGATTCAGATTCAAAAGATCGACCGACAAAATCTCGAACGACAAATGCTCAAATGGACAAATACTCGACACGACAAAAGCGGCTTGACGCAACATATGCTCGAACGACAAATGCTCGAATGGACAAATGCTCGACGCGACAAAAGCTCGACGCGATATATGCTCGAACGACAAATGCTCGAATGGACAAATGCTCGATGCGACAAAAGCTCGATGCGATAAAAGCTCGAATGGACAAAAGATCGAACGTGTCTGTGCGTGTCCTTCTCGGTGTTATTATGCCTGTCTGTTTATTTTGTGTTATTTTAAAATCTGTCTAAGAGAGAGAGAGAGAGAGAGAGAGAGAGAGAGAGAGAGAGAGAGAGAGAGAGAGAGAGAGAGAGAGAGAGAGAGAGAGAGAGAGTGAAAGAGAGAGAGAGAGATAGAAAGAGAGAGAGAGAGAGAGAGAGAGAGAGAGAGAGAGAGAGAGAGGCAGATGGACGACTGTTTATTTGCTTGCTGTGAGTATCAATTCAGAAATAAAGTTAAACTTGTTTAAACCAACAACGTGATATCAAACAAATTTAGTCAATTTGTCGCTCGAAATCCAGCAGCGTGCTTACAACAACAAGAACAACAACAACAACAACAAAAACAACAACAACAATAGAAACAACAACAACGTGATATCAAACAAATTTAGTCCAATTTTCGCACGAAATCCAGCGGCGTGCTTACAACAACAACAACAACAACAACAACAACAACAACAACAACAACAACAAAAACAACAACATGATATCAAACACATTTAGTCAATTTGTCGCTCGAAATTCAGCAGCGTGCTTACAACAACAACAACAACAACAACAACAACAACAAAAACAACAACAACAACAACAACAAAAACAACAACATGATATCAAACAAATTTAGTCCAATTTTCGCTCGAAATCCAGCAGCGTGCTTACAACAACAACAACAACAACAACAACAACAACAACAACAACAATAACAACAACGTGATATCAAACAAATTTAGTCCAATTTTCGCTCGAAATCCAGCAGCGTGCTTACAACAACAACAACAACACCACCACCAACAACACCACCACCACCACCACCACCACCAACAACAACAACAACAACAACAACAACAACAACAACAACAACAACGTGATATCAAACAAATTTAGTCAATTTGTAGCTCGAAACTAGAACAACATCACCGTGACAGTTTCAGATATGACGTCATCAAAGTAGTTTTGACAGCATCATTCTACAGTCCGGTCGAGCTTCTGTCGTTCGAGCATATGTCGCGTCGAGCTTTTGTCGCATCGAGCATTTGTCCATTCGAGCATTTGTCGTTCGAGATTTTGTCGTTCGAGCCTTTGTCGTTCGAGCTTATGTCGGACACCGTTCCTTGGGCTCCTCCCGTAGACACAAGGGGGCAATCGTCTATTGTTGGTGGATAATATAGCTGCTACCCTGTCTTGACACACTCCAGCTAAATTGTCGCTGTCGCGTTCGATCTTTGCTTTGTTTGTTATTACTCCTTGGTTGTTCTATTATATAATTTTAAAAAAAGACAGAATTCGGTCTTGTCTGTTTTGTGTGGCGTGCTTGTAAAAAAGTGATCCTTAACTTTTTTTTTGAAGAGTGTATAGTATAGATAGATTCCTACTTACATGGTTTTTGTGGAATGAGTTACCTCCGTTTCTTGAGAAAATTCCAGATAATTGACCAATTGATCATGCTACACCCTTAGATGCGGTGTGTTGGTGTGATAAGAGTTACCTCCTGTCCATGGATAACAAAAGCAACAGTTACCTCCTTTAGTTTTTTTACATTTCTCGAACTGACCAGTTCATTTTCATTCTTTATTTCTTCCCATTATAGGAGCCATACAGAGTCTCTAATATGCCTGGCATAGTATACTTGCAACAGATAAACACCAGGCACTGAACTGGCCTTGCACTATATAGGCTGTATTCAATAAATGGGAGGTCCAAAATCTGAGAAAGGAAACAATGAATCAAAAAACTGAAACCCAGGTGCACATCTGTGGGTCCTAGGCAGTGTGCATGCATGCTATCTTTTTCCCACCTCTTGCCATCTCCGATGTATGGCGACGTCAGACCGCGAGACAGACAGACACACAGACATACAGACAGACACACTTACATCTTCTTTATATACATATTAGATATAGACAGATAGATTACCCGCTAAAACGTCTTCAAAAACTGCCTTTTATGCCTTCTGAGAGGATTGACACCTACACCGCGTCCTTGGTAGACAAGATATGTGAACAAAACTGACAGATTTGGATGCAAATTTGATTGTTCTGTCTAAGGACATGCTACACATGTTTCGTTTAAGCAGTTCTGATTTTGTTGTTGTCAATTTTAACACGGGAACATTGATTTTGCGAATTTAATTTTGGGGTGTGTGTGTGTATTGTAGGTTCCACTGTATGGACACTACGTCATGTAAACTCAATCTGAACAAGTTAGGGGAATATACGGCCTTTCCATATATTTGGTTTTTAAAATCAACGACCTCATCAGAAAGATCTGCCCTCAAACACATGTGTACAGTTATTATATGACGAGTAGTGCAGTCCATGTATGTACATGTGGTACACACGTTGCAGTTAACAACAGCTTGTTCACTTATATGATTGTTTAAAACGTTGGTAGATCATATTAAAGAGGGATTAAATTCGCCAACGACGAACTTTACCTCAATGACAAAAATGCATTTTTACGATTTTGTTTTAAGCTTGTTTGCCTGCGATCAAGAATCACTTCATCCTCACACACTTTATGAGGAAGTGAAGATAAGACAGCAACTACACACTATTCACTAATCAAACAGCCATGAAGTGTCCTCCACAAATCTGCTTTTGATTTTGACGTGCTTTACCTGGTTCATATTTTACAGCAGTTTGAAAACGACGTAGGCACTAAATACAGAGCTGCTCTGCAAATGTGTAAAATCTGTGTATAATCTGAAAATGGATACGACAATGGATATCAAATCTGTGTAAAACAGGGATCGTTGTCCACACCTATATTGCAGCAATATGAGGACAACTCGGATTTCCATTTTTAGGGAGGTGCACCTATTTGCGGACATCCATCACTATATTGCAGCAATTTGCGGACCAAAGGCCGCCTATTTGAGGACGTCCTCAGATAGTCGCATTTTTCGGCCGATGTCCGCAAATTGCTGCGATATAGCGATGGACGACCCCACTTGGTCCCATTTGGTCCGCATATGGTTGGAAATCCACAAACACACACATACACACACACATACATACACACATACACACACACATACACACACACACACATACACACACATACATACACACACACACACACACACACACACACACACACACACTATTTGCATTTGGTTTGCGGTAAGAATGCTTCCCTGTGAATGTAAAAATCCGCATGACTCTGTATATAGTTTTTATGGGTTTTTTGTGTGTGGGAAGATTGAGATTTTTTCAAGCAAAGGGCCATTTTAGTCAACAACAACAAACAAGAAAACTTAAGTTTATCGAATGCTTAAGTCTAGACATACAGAATCATTCACAATATCTTTGACCTATTGGTTCTTAAAGTGCACAAATAAAATACAAAACAGATCAATATTGGCGGTACGTGGTACATACTAGTACTTTGACTTATCTCGAGTTGTTGTCGTTTCCAAGATGCTAATTTCGTTGGCAGTCTATCTGTTTGTCTATTTTCACTATGTTGGTCGCGTCCAATCTCCTGCACCGTATGTGTTCCTTTTTTTGCCATCAACATTCTTGGGGCATTCGACGTCAGCGCATGCACTTTTACGTGGCTTTAGTGCTATTTTTGATGTGTAATTGAAGTGATACGATATCGATTAAAAAAAAATCACGAACAAAAACAAGACGTTTCTCTTTGACCCTTTCCTTCGAAGTGAAATCCCCGACGTGTCAAAAGCCAAACAAGTTTCGAAAAGGGGCCATAGTGTGAATAATTCTTTCACTTCGTCTGCTTGTCTCACGAGGAAGTGACAAAGCATTTTGAGAACGAAGTTTGCCTCCGTGACTTCAACTTATTAGCAGTAGAAAATTAATCGTAAGGGCTGAGCATGTATCGGTACCGTAGGGAAAAGTCGCTAAACCTGGAACAGTTAAGGAGAAACAGCCGTAAAAGACAAAAAAATGGACATTGCAAAGCGTTCTTTATACTGTCACATACTAGACTCTATCAGTAAATACACGAACCACATAAAATAAAATAAAAGTCACGCAACTCATCAGACTGATCATAATAAAAATGTCTGCATTTGTTCCAGGTTGGACGCATGGGTGTGTAAAGTGGAACACTGTGTTGTCAAACTCGGAACACATTCAAACACACCCTGACTCTCTGTCTAGCTCTGTCTATGTCTCACACACACACACATATACACCCACACACTCTCATTCACACACAAACAAGCACACATTGCCACACACACAAGATAAATAAATACGTCATAACGAGAGAAAATGTAAGTTTTACGCCCTCACGGCAAAGCCATTAGGGGCATGTTACACGGGAAAACCCGGCTTTGTATGAAAATAAAAAATAAAAATGCAGGGGGGGATGTAGACAGCTAGCTGCCGGCTGCTAGAGGAGACCTGAAGTGGGCTAGGGACCGGGTTACGTCATAACATTTTGATTAAGCCATTTTATGTAAATGTCTTTTTTTTCAACATCATATTTTAATTTTTACCAAGGAAATAACAAATCGGATAACAATTTAAGCCTTAAATGTAAAACAAAAAGATAAATAAGGGCTAGGTCTAAAAAGGACTGAAAAACAAAACCTTAAAAAAAATAGGAAAAAATAGGCAAAGAACCGATTTCGCAGACAATGTCCTTTGTCTTCTACTGTCAGCGCAGTCATCGTGTGATTACTGTGTGCACTTCTGGCACTATAACATATCCTCAGGGGAGTTGGTGCCACACATGAAGCAGTACCACGAAATTTCGCAGCTTCATTTGTACCCCTCTTCTGTTGACAAATAGATATAAAAGTGCTACCTGCCCAATTGACTAAATGTAAAAATCATTACGCATAAAGTCTCAAAGCAAATAACTAAGAACAAATTTAAGAACTGGTTTTGCAGACACACAAAAATTGCTAAGTACAGATTTCGAAGTCCTTTTGTCCGCTGCTGTCAGCGCAGTCCTCGTGTGCCCACTGTGTGCACCTCTGGCACTGTATCATGTTCTCGGGGGAGTTGGTGCCACACATGAAGCAGTACCAAGTGCTTTCCCCCGGGATAGAACGCATCGTCGAGAATTTTCTCCTTTTCCCCTCTGATCAGAAGATATTTCCCTCTTGTTTCTCCGAGCAGAAGATTTTGTAGCTTCATTCTTTCCTCTTTTCTGTTGACCTGCACGCCTTTTTGCTTGTAAGGAGAAGATTGTTTTTTTCGTGATGATCTCTTCCACGAGCTTGTGGTTGTGCGTTGCAGGACATCAGCAGCAGGTATTTTATTATTTTTTATTTTTCACGAGTGCCTACAGCAACCTTTCTTTGATGCTACAGGGCAAAACATACAGGAAGACATGTGCAGTGTTTCTTCCACTAGATTTGCATCAATCAATCGCAGCTGGTGGAAATTAGTTTCTCTTGACACAGCTGCAAAATATTCAATGTACTCATAGCGGGAACAATCATACGATCGTCGTCTAGGCCTGAATCACAGAGTAGTCTATTCGTCATCCCAAGCCAGTTTTTGAAATAACATTGTTGAAAAGTAAGCATTACAACTACTTAAATGACATTCCGAATGCACCTTATTTTCTTTTTTTTCTCAAAATTTTAATCAATCAATAAACACGTGATAACAAACATGGTAACTGTATGTTTTCTGTTTGTACACATAATTTCTCATTTACATGCTTTATCTTAAATCAGAGACAATCAACAATTTGTTTCTAATTAATAAAACGTCAGACTAACAAAATCTTAAAACAACATGATTTCCAAAAATAATTTCCAGTGTTGATCGTGAATCGGTTTTGTTAAAAATGCTTACGCACATCTTTGCGATTAAAATAATATGATTAATCTTCTTCATATTTTTGCTGTTACTTTTAATACCAAAAAGCACATCTGTAACATTCAACCTAATTCTTTCGCCAATGTTTACTAATATGTACAGCAGGTAAGCTTACATTTGCTGCTGACACCAAGCAATCATAATGACCAGAATCTCCATGCACAGTGTACAAAACAACGATGGGGGTGGCGTTGACAAATTTATTTCAGCTTCAAGAATGCTATTGATTAGTTCTTGTTCTATCTCTGGTGTTAATGTAGAAGGTCTTCCTGTGAACTTTACTTCTTCTTTTGCAAATTTGTTTGTTTCCTTCTAAATGACTTTTAAGAGTTGTGACAGTAACACCATATTATGCTCTTGATGCGCAACGCAAACCCATATCTCCGTTTTTCACTGCCGACCAAGCACAGCCCATTTCTTCTGGTAACCACCGCCGTTCGGGTCTCATAATACTGTCAAACAAATCAATCAATCATTCAATAAAACTTATAGAAAGGAAAAACACAACAAAACCGAAAAGAGAATTCAATACGTGAATAAAACAGCAGTGTTCTGTTTATTGTTTGATGAGGGTAAGATGGAACAGAATGCGGCAAAGCTGGAACACTGTTCCATGTTTGCCTCTCTTATGTGTTCCATCATTGCCACATGGCACCTGCATGGATTTCGCGGTTTTTTGTTGGATACACGTGACGTTTCAAATCTTTTTTTCCTTTCAAGTTATTGCAAATCTATGAAGGTTTATCACAGCAATCAACATTTTACGTGAACGTATAATTATAGATAAAGAGTAACAATACGAATTGTAGACGGTAGAAATAAGAAGAAGAAGGAAGAAAAGTTTTAAAAACGTACCATTTTTTTTGTTTTGCCGCGGTAGTCATTTTTTTTGCTGGGATAATATCAAGGAATGTCACTAGACATTTCTGCAAAACAATTGTTCATGAATTGTTCCCTGTTGATCGCATATTGAGGTGTTCCAAGTTGGCCGACTGTTTCGGGATTGGCGACTTTCCCTTATATCATGAAATGCCGATACGATATCAGACAGTGACATAATTATGTTACATTCAGTGAAACTGGTTTTTGTTGTTGTTGTAGTAAGTAATCGGTTATATGTGATGGGTAACCCAGACGTAAGTACAAGGCAACAGGTGAAACAGTGAGTTGTAACGGCAGCGCGACATCTAAATAAGATAAGATAAACTGTCAAATACAATTACAACTCCGAAAAATTAAAAACAAAAACAAACCACAAACGCACAAAAACCGGCCACTTGTTCACGGCAACAGGTGAAACAGTAAGTTGTACCGACAGCGCTACAGCTAGAATTGAGAAAAGATGTACTGTCAAATGCAATTTACAACACTGCACAGCGGGCAGGCAGGTGGTATGTTTGAAGTCTACATCCAGGTGCAAGGACGCTCTTGTCCCTCATCTAATCGTGTTCATGGTGATCGACAAGAGGACAAATTTAAAGGTATCTTTAAAAAAAATTAAAAACCGGTAGTAAAAAAAACACATGTTGTTATTTGCACCTGTACGTTAAGCCACGGCGGAACTTTTCTCATTTACAAAGTGGCACCACGGGAAGAAAGCTATTACCCACACAAAATAGAAGATAAAAACGATTTTGTACACCTGTGCATTTAATAAGCCAGAACAAATATGCTTATGCTTATTTACAAGATAGTTTATTCTCGGAAATGAAGGTACTTTTAAAGGCCATTAAGCGCAGCAGCTGATGCAGTTTTGATTTTTAAATACCAACATTCGTGTAAGCAAAACTAATGGTGAACACCGTTTTGAAGTGCGCCAAAACGTATGGTGTTAATGTTGGCTTTAAATCTTCGTAACAAGCATATTTCATGTTCACACTTTCACTGTGCATCGAAGAAGTAGTGTTGATAACTACCAGGAACGCGTAATCACCAACATTTATGCAAGCGGAACTAATACAGTGCGCCGTTTTTGGAATGCTGCAAAACGTGTTCATGTTGACCGTATTTTCAAAGACGCAACGAGCATATTCCACGTGCAACCTTTCTCTGTACTGTGCATCGAAGCCTCAGTATTCAGCACAGTCCTAAAGAAGCTTTGGGGAACAAAAGAGAAGGTCAAAGGAATGGAGTAATTCTCTGAATTGTTGCTCTCTGAGTTCTGTACAATCAATCGAAAGCTTTTCTTTTCTTAAATCTTTTCTCGTATTTCTTTGGTGTTGAATTGCGTGATAATGCAGGTCACGCAATGGTAGTCGCACAATGTTGGTTATGTTGTTACCATTGTCATTCTTGTGCATCGTGCATACATAACGACCCGAGGCTTTTTGTGGTACAAAGAGAAAATCTTTGTTTTGTAATTGAAATTAGAGGACAAATTTCATTATGGCGATAAGATTGTCACTTTGACACGCAAGCCAGTCAAATCAAGCTTTAGAAACATGAATAACATTATGTCTGTCAAGGAAAAAGCACTGTCAAAAGAAATACGTACGTACAAGCCAGTACCTTTGATCGGTTGTCCATGTGATTTCCGGTATTAAGATATTTGTACCGTTCAAATACAACAAGAAGGGCAAAGCCCATACGACTCACATGCTTGACCTTGACATGACCCAGTAAACCTAGCAATGACATCATACACTAAGAACTGCTTTACACATTTTTCCTACCAAAATACATGTGACCTTGACCCAAGGTCAAGGTCATCCAAGGTCATGCAACACAAAGCTGTTAATTCAAGACATAGGAAGTACAATGGTGCTTATTGGCTCTTTCTACCATGAGATATGGTCACTTTTAGTGGTTCACTACCTTATTTTGGTCACATTTCATAAGGGTCAAAGTGACCTTGACCATGATCATATGTGACCAAATGTGTCTCATGATGAAAGCATAACATGTGCCCCACATAATTTTTAAGTTTGAAACAGTTATCTTCCATAGTTCAGGGTCAAGGTCACTTCAAAATATGTATACAATCCAACTTTGAAGAGCTCCTGTGACCTTGACCTTGAAGCAAGGTAAACCAAACTGGTATCAAAAGATGGGGCTTACTTTGCCCTATATATCATATATAGGTGAGGTATTGAATCTCAAAAACTTCAGAGAAAATGGGGAAAATGTGAAAAATAGCTGTTTTTTAGGCAACATTTATGGCCCCTGCGACCTTGAGCTTGAAGCAAGGTCAAGATGCTATGTATGTTTTTTGGGGCCTTGTCATCATACACCATCTTGCCAAATTTGGTACTGATAGACTGAATAGTGTCCAAGAAATATCCAACGTTAAAGTTTTCCAGACGACGGACGGACGACTCGGGTGAGTACATAGACTCACTTTTGCTTCGCATGTGAGTCAAAAAACCGTCCTCTCTCTATGTCTCTGTCTCTGGTTGTCTGTCTGTCTGTCTGTCTGTCTGTCTGTCTGTCTGTCTGTCTGTCTGTCTCTCTGTCTCTCTGTCTCTCTCTGTCTCTCTGTCTCTCTGTCTCTGTCTCTCTCTCTCTCTCTCTCTCTCTCTCTCTCTCTCTCTCTCTCTCTCACTGTCTACCTATCTTGCGCGCGCGCCATTGTGTGTTTTGAGTTAATTTATTACTGACCTTGTCAGAGGTTAGCATAGTGCTAACAGTTTCATCACTCCCTCATCCCCATTCCTGTCCGTCTACACTACCATAAATTATGTTCTGAACCATATTGACTTTGACACACGCACGCACGCACGCACGCACGCACGCACGCACGCACGCACGCACGCATGCATACACCGGCACTAGATCGCACGCACGCACACAAACATTTACACACACACACACACACACACACACACACACGCGCGCGCGCGCGCGCGCGTGCTTATACACGATAACACACACGCACAGAGGAAGATAGTTCTTCTTCATCTTCTTCTTCACCACCACCACCACAAACGTGGGATTATATGCATCAGAAGCAAAGACGCCATGTAAAATCTGGCATAATCGTCATTAACGTCACTCATGATTAGGCATGGACATTGAAAGCACAGAAAGCAAAGGTAAGTCGCGTGAAGCGATAGCAAAACATGTAGTCAACCTGTTTGCCAGAAACTAAAAGATAAATACTCAAAACCCGGGATCAATCATCAACGAGATTAGTGAGGCATAACTAGCGGAAACCCAAAGACCGAGACGGGCCGCGCAGGTCTCCGCGAAGCATGTGAACATAGGACCGATTTTCTTTTGAGCACATTTTCAGAGTAAACATAACATATTTTACTATCTTTAGATTAAGGTAATGATAAAGAATAAAAGGCAATTTTATCCGGTTATTTTATAATTTTGATTATAATGGGAATTTACTCATTGATCTCTAAATAAGCTTCCAAGCTGAAATGTCATCCAAAAATCCAGACCGTGTCAAAGACATTTTGACTAAAATTTTCATTTAAGAATTGCGGTCGTCACAGTGCCGCTTTAACTTTTTTCTAAATGTAATAAAAGCACCATTCAAATAACATTTTCCCTTGGAAATCGGAAACACCTCTTTCAAGAACATTTTGCACTCGAGTTTGCATTATATTCCACATTAAAAGCCACCAATCAGCCGTTGTTTAGACACAACTTTACCAACTGTTCAGTGTCAGCAGCAGGCGTGCTCTACCCATGAGGCGAGGCACCACAGCTTTCCGCGCACGCGCAGAAACGGAGCTAGTGACGCGTAGATGTAGAATATCTTATGATATCATATCTGCTAATAATCACGCAGTCGAGTCAGTTGTCATCCTGTCGGCAGTGATTACGCATGATAATTATTATTACTGACAGCAACAACAGGCGTGTTTATGTACAACCTGACACGTTACGGAAAATCTGACAGTGTGCTTGACAGTATGAACTTTTAAAATTGTGTATTTAGTAAAGACATATTATGTTAATGCGTAATAGTAAAAAGATAGGTGTGTGGATAAACTCGCTGAACCTAGAGTTCTTATCCGAGACGTCATCTTTGTTTTTGACCCGTTTAACTTTGCAAGTAGTTTAGAATTTTTTTCTCTCTCAAATGATTCGTTGCGGATTCAACTTAGTCATGACAAAAAGGACACATACAACGCACGTTTAATACTGTATTTTGCGTTTTATTTAGCGTTGCAATTAGAAGTTATAATTAACAAGTGAGACTGTAAAACTATTTTCTGTTTAACAGTCCATTAGACCGTAATATTCTAGACGTTTTGTGAAATTGAATCCGCAGGCTTCGTCTCTTAAGCAAAGTTAACCAGGCGTACTCGTACATCGTTTCAAGTTTTGGCTTTCAACTGATCATTTCCGAAACGTGAATTTAACATCCCGCTGAAGATAATGAGGATGTTGTATGGCGTTAAGAAGCTCCGTACAGCATGGCAAAGAGATTCTCAACTTGCAAGAGTACTAGATAATAGGCCCATCTCGGAAATGTCGCATTGACTTCACCCAATTACCGAAGCACATCAAACGATCAACAGACAGTCATGCTGTCTGCGCTTGGCTGAGAACGCTAGCAGAACCTGGACAAGTTGTTGGATCTTTTCGCAACGGTACTCGCACTCTCGTCACGTTTCAAGTGCATTTTCCCTCTCGTTGAGGGATTTATGCCTAACATGATCATTCCAGAGAACTCTCTCTCTCTCTCTCTCTCTCTCTCTCTCTCTCTCTCTCTCTCTCTCTCTCTCTCTCTCTCTCTCTCTCTCTCGCTCTGTATATCGCTCTCTACCTCGCTCTCCCCCTGTACTCATCCCCCCCCACCCCCAAGCTGTTAAAACTATCAACTTCACCAGCCACTAGAGGAAGGCAGTTGAATCGGACGGGGCAATATTTCAAAGGAAAACATCTATAATTATGACGGAGGAGGTGGGCTTGGAATAGGAAGATTATCGACAGTGTTTTATTTATCAAAAGTTTCCAAAAGATTTAGCAAAATTTAAGTGGATACGTCATTCACTTTGGACAATGTAACGCCACTTGAACAGTTCGTGTAGTGTACGTGTGCCTTCGTCTGTTCGTAACCTCTCAAATGCTTGGACTAAATGCTTGGACTATGAATCTTTTAGCATGCGTAAATGGTATCATGCTCACATCACAGTCGGGACTGATCTTTCCTGCGGAGAAGGAATGAGCAGGACCACTCAAAAAGCACAGCGGTGGCCCAAAGGAGAATGTACTGTTCACGTAACCGTATAAACTATGGAGTTATGTCAATCAGTTTAAACGTGTATTGAGTACATAAACAGACACCACAACAAAACTTGCACCGAATAACTGTAGACCTTTCTGTACTTTGAGCTTGCGGTAAGGTAAAGACATTATTCACTGGCACACACAGTAGCAAAGGCGATACGATCCCAAAAAATATGGTGAGCACGTACACCTGAGACTTTCCAATAAATCCCTTGCCCATTCATTTTCCGACGGGTTCTTGGGACGCAGATGTCTGGACATTATACTCCGTATTTGTCTGCGTCACGAGCCACCGTGGCTGTGCAGTTACAAGTATGATGGTGTCGTACCAGTGCCAAAAGTGATGATTTTAGTCGCAAACAGCACGGCCAGAGAGCCTTTTCCCACTCTGCTGCCGTTACGTGGAACTCTCTCCCTTACTCTATCCGACACTGCCAAACATTTTGTTCCTTCAAATCAAACCTTAAAACACACTTCTTCACACAGTATTTTGATTAATTTTATTTCTATATGGTGCATTTTTGATCAGGTCTTTGAATGTTTGAATGTTTTGCCTGTGTTAGTATGCTTGCAGCTTGTATTGATGTAGTGTTTCGTTGTTCACTTGTGTGCTGGATGCTGCTGCATATGCTTTTTTGCTTTGCTTTGTATGTATATGTATGTTTGTTTGTTTTTTCATAATTTTTTTTCATTGTAAAGCGCTTAGAGAACGTAAAGCGCTCTATAAATCTCCCATATCATTATTAGTAGTAGTAGTAAGAATTCCTTTCAGTTTTAAGATTGAACGCACACAAAAATGTATTATTAACTTCTGTAGTCTCAGCGAACCGCCAATGTATGAGTTTTAGTCGGAATCTGACGTCACATGGCTCAAAGAAGGGAAATACAATTTTCAATAGATACATTACCACTAGTATCACTGTGTTTATACAACTGTACTGGTTCATCCAGAGGGCTTCAAGGTAATAGTCTTTTACGATATCGATGATCCAGCTATGACCTTGTTAGAACGACATCATTGACGCATTAAACAAACAAAAATGACACCGATTGATAAAACAACTCGAATTCTCTACAATGTTGCTCAAATGTTATCTGTGATATTTTAAGGAAATGTTTGAAACAAGCGTGAAAAAAAACCACAGAGAAATCCACACTCTAAAATAATACAAGCAAAATATCAGCTTTCGATTTTGTTGGTCAATTGGTGACATGTCGTTTTAATAGCGAAGTATACTGTGATCTTTGTCATGTTCATTTTGTCACTAATATGCTACCGTAACTGGCGCTATACCCAATATATTAAGTCGTTGCTGGATATGTTTCACTCAGACGCGCAAAATATAATATAGTCTTGTAGACACGATGGAATGGAAACGGCGCCATGTAATAGTCCAAAGTTTGGACGGTTTGGCCTGTCTTTGTCTGCAGTCAGACCCTGCCCACAAAATACTGCCAAGGTTTCAAGGTTGTCTTTGGCTTGAGGCTCATAGGGCGTTTAAGGTAACATGCATAACACACAGTTAAATAACACACATTTAAATAACACACATATTTAAATTACACACAGTTAAATAACACACACAAACACACGCACAATAACAGTGCACCCAGACGACTGAGTCAGACGATATGGATCAATGCTTAATAGTAAAGCTTGGGTCGTAGAGAACTATCATCAAATATTTATAATATTTTGTTTTACAGATTGTGATTCCTGTAGATTACGGTTTTACACTGGTATTTCTAATAAGCAGGTGTGGGCGCCTGTCACATTTGTCGCAGTTTTTGAGACACGACATGTAGATTTTGCGACAACATGCGACAGCGGATTTTGCGACAAAATGCGACAGCGGATTTTGCACAAAATGGTGTCCGCCCTTTTTAGTCCTACTCGCGGCAAATTGCTGAATGCGGCTAGCTATTTAGTATCTGTTACGTGCAACTGTACTACTTTGTGCCCATCCGTGAAGAAAAATACAAGTCTGAATTGTCTGTAGTTGTTTACTTTCGTCTTCATTGAGTGCCCACATTCTGTCACGTCAAGATGGAAAGGCCTTGTCTGGGGTCAGCTTGTCTGATTTCCCCGGCGATTTGCAAGGTCGCCGTACTTAGTAGATAACGATTAAGAGTGAGGGGACAAAAGAAAACAAGACCAGACAAAGAAAACAAAACAAGAAAATGAAAACAATTACAAGCCAGACAAGAAAAGAAGACAAGAAAATTAAAAAGATATAAATAAACAGAAAAGGGAAAATAAAATGACAACCATGTATCATACAGGCGACTTTTACGGACACACCATTTGTTTTTAAGGTTAAGATTTTTGTTGTTTTTGCGCATTGCCTATCCAGCTAGGCGTATGCTTGAATTGACGAAAGCGCATGTGCAATGGGCATGAGCATGGGTCATGATGCGCGATTCAAAATAGAGGCTGAATTTCACAAGTGAGGCATGGGGCAAATTACAGAATTTGTTATAATTACCTTATATTTATCTGTAATTCATCAATGGAATTTGTTATCGTTAAAGTAATAGGCTAACGTAACATTCAAATTTCAACACACTTACCGATTCGGAATCGTATTCACTCGTTATTCCGAAGTCGTATCTTTGCAACTATGATATGCAGATCATAGGAATATACTCTTCAAAGAAAACACCGTGATGGAAGACGAAATGCCTGTCTATATAATTTCATTAATTTTCCTTCTCGAGAAATAAAACTATAAAGGATTTGGTTTACCAAACTGGGTGATAAGAAAATGGATTACGTTTAGGCTTCATACTTTAACCGGAGTCTTTCAACTTCCAGACCAAAGTTAATGAAAAGACTCAAGTAAACGCTTTTCAGATCTCAAAAGAAAACGAAGGTCAGTGTTTTAATTATTGCCAACGGAATATATATGTTTCTTTTCAAAACCGTTTAATTGTCTTTCGAAGCTAGTGGAAAGCTAGCTATACGTATGCTTGCCTTCTTTATATCGCAGTCTTTGGAAAACCAGATGAAAGTTTACAAAACGATTTGATTTTATTGTTTTCAAGTCCCAAAGAGGACAGGAAAACCCCTCACCAGTTACTGAAGGTCAACAAGTACCAAACGATTAGACTTCTTTCCAAGTACTTTTTTTTCGGGAGGGGGGCGGTAATGGTGGTAATGGCAGCGGCGGTGTTGGGGGTGGTGGGGAGGGGGGGGGGTGGTGATGGCTTTCGTCTCGGAGTCAGTTTTGGTTCTGATGATTCCGTCTGAATGAAAAGAATACGCTACCGAGATAATGGCCTGTCCGATTTTGTCTAGACATTTTTATCGTCAGAGTTCCACTGATTGTGGCGTTATGGTCATCCGATTCAGTGTCAACACGACCAGAAGATGACCGGGAAGATCATTTGCAAACAAATCGAAATCTGTCGATAAACAGATTGTGTGCTGCCACGAGTACACACGCGCCAGCGGGGATTCAAATCACATACAGCGGAAACTCTTGGGTGTCATCTTGGTGGCAGACATCTTGTTTTCATACACACGATCATATTAACGTAGTTTGCTCGTCCGGCAGAACTTTCTTTTAGAGCGGTGTGGATGCGAGGTCAGGAGGGTCGTCGATCCATTTTCGTGGGAAGGGGAACCTGCCGGCTTTTAGTTTTACAGGCAGACAGTGAACGATGTCTTTGTGTCAAAGTTCAATTTGTTACATTTAGTCAAGTTTTGATTCAGCAGTTCAACAATAACATTTAGGCCTAGCCCGTAAAGGTAATCTTGAACTTTAGCGTGTTAAATTCATAGCTCATAATTCAGAGGCATTTAAGTCTCCAAATTTGTAGAACCTGCATTTGTAATCATAACAAATCATTTTAGATCCCTTTGAAGTTACGGAATAAACTCCGATGAACTGTACGAATGCTTACATGGAATAACAACTGTGTGAATGGTGCTATACTGAATGAAAGAGTGTGACATGAAGTTCTTGTACATCATTGTAAAGAGTGTGAATGACGTTTTAGTTTAGATGTCAAGCGCTTAGAGCAAGCCTTTTTAACGAAAGTTTTTGATTTAGCGCTATATAAATGTTCTTCTTCTTATTATTATTTCGTTTACATGGGTCAAAGAAGGAATTATCCGTATGAGCGAACAAGGGAGACAACTCCTTCGTGTAAATGATGTCCCATGGTTGACAACGTACGCCATTTTCGGTGCATTTTCGTCGATTGAACAACCAAATTAATTAAGTTTGAAGCTCAATCCGTCAATTAATTTCACGACAAATGTTCTTTGGCTTGCTTACATGGACTTGTATCAAAAATAAGTAAAGAATGTCACTGGATTCTGAGCTATGAATTAAAAACGCTAAAGTTCAAGATTACCCCCGTAAATGTGCGTGGCAATTTGCAAACTACTCCTACACACAATATCAGAGGAAAAATACGAAAAACCAGATCGTTGCGACAGGTGTATTGTAAAAGTGATCAACAATTCGCAAACAAATTGTTTTACAGCTTTACAGAAATTCGATTGGATTCCGACGTTTTGTCGTGTATATATACTCAAGCAGTGTATATATTCAAATGTTTTTTACAGTCGTGTTTTTTTGAAGCAGCGGTTGTTAATTTGACTTCCTTCCGACAATTATTTGCGGCGTGGGTATTGAAGGCCATAGGTAATGTGGCCATAAACACTTGCATGAACTTCAAGTCAGACACACGGAAAGGACAGGGGATCTTCCTTATAAGGAAACTGTCTGTGTATCAGTGCATTCATGTGAACAGTAACGCGACTATTGATTGAAACGACATGTTATGTATTCTGCAGACATTACAGCAAATAACCTACTTACGGATGAGTTCTATAGTACAGTTGTACTAATTAAGATATATTTTAAGTACATGAAGGGTCCATTTCTTTCAAGATATCCTCGCGAAAGTGAACAGATGGCTTTACCTCAAAAAAACTATTTCTCAACTTCTCGTTTTACACTCTCTACGTCCAAAGATTAAACAACTTCCTTTTCGCATTAGTTCTGCTCCAACAGACTTCAGCCGTTGATTTCCAGCTCGCAGATAAAGACAAATATGAGACCGAAGAAAAGACGGTGGCGGTAAGCCATGGTTGGGTGAACAGACTACTAAATCACTTTGGTAGCGAGGTTTGTGACAAACATTCTCGTTTAGATGTTCGAAGTTTTGACAAATGATCTTTACCTTCCAGTGACGTAATGAAAACGACCGGTTAATCTCCCTTGGTAACTCGCTTGGAATCGTTTTTCGCACTTTCTTCATTGTAACGGCACATTGGGCTCTCTGGTTTGTGACTTTCTTGTTGAGACTTGCGGAGAATTAGTTCCATCTGCCAATAGACCAACTCCGGAAATAACTCTGGCGGGTTAATATGGGTTGTGAATGACTGAATACTTTCGCTTTTAGTGAGGCAAGCTTTCAACACGTGCTCCTTGTCCACGTGTTTCAGACACACCCCTCGTTAGTGACAACAAAGACCTGCCGAGAGTTGCGATGACAGCATTTGTCTGCGTTTGTGCGCGCATGTGTGTTGTGGTGTGTGTGTGTGTGTGTGTGTGTAAGTGTGTGAGTGCGTGCGTGCGTGCGTACGTGCGCGTGTGAGTGCGTGCGTGCGTGCGTGCGTGCGTGCGTGCGTGCGTGCGTGCGTGCGTGCGTGCGTGCGCGTGTGAGTGCGTGCGTGCGTACGTGCGTGGGCGCGCGCGCGCGCGCGTGTGTGTATGTGTGTGTGTGTGTGTGTGAGCTTGCTAGAAGGAGAGAGTTCTCTGCTCATATACGGAAATGCATACGAATGTTTCTTCACGATTCTGCACTGAAAAACGCACTTTCAAATACAGAATTGTGCCAGTTCCGGACACGCGCCACACAGGATAAAAATAACCTACTTCCAACGTGTGGGAGATTGTGACAGCCTGCTCAGCAATCCTCAAACGGCTCAGAACACGCTAGCCTATTTGACAAAGAGTGTAAGAGTCTGGTGAGTTAAAAAGGAATTGATCCATTCAAGGACTTGTCAAGATTCAGAGAGATGTTTGTAACACGTCATAGTTTGGCGGTATACGGGAGGCAAAATCGGTGCATGAAATCGGTGTGTTGGAAACATATCGATATGGATATGTGAATAGATAAAGGGGCAAAGGGGAAGGGGTGGGGATGGGGTGGGTGGGGTGGAGGGGGGGGGGGGGGGGTCAAAACCGCTCGCGAACACGCAACGACAGATACAAACAACACGGGTATAAACAGACATGGTTGAACGCGCGCGCATACAAGTGCACACGAAAAAATCAAAACAAATCACAGAGTTAATTAAGGAAAACTCTTGAGCAAACAAACAAATATTAAGACTGAATATAAGTCAATTTCACCCAAACATGGATAGTAATCACACACACACACACACACACACACACACACACACACACACACACACACACACACACACACACACACACACACATTCCACTCACCCCACCACCCCCCCACTCCACCCCTTCCCTGCCCTTTACAATCACAAACAAGCCGCGTAAGGCGAAAATACAACATTTAATCAAGTAGCTGTCGAACTCACAGAATGAAACTGAACGCAATGCAACGCAGCAAGACCGTATACTCGTAGCATCGTCAGTCCACCGCGCACGGCAAAGGCAGTGAAATTGACAAGAAGAGCGGGGTAGTACTTGCGCTGAGAAGGATAGCACGCTTTTCTGTACCACTCTTCGTTTTAACTTTCTGAGCGTGTTTTTAATCCAAACATATCATATCTATATGTTTTTGGAATCAGGAACCGACAAGGAATAAGATGAAAGTGTTTTTAAATTGATTTGGACAATTTAATTTTGATAATAATTTTTATATTTTTAATTTTCAGAGCTTGTTTTTAATCCAAATATAACATATGTATATGTTTTGGGAATCAGAAAATGATGGGGAATAAGATGAACGTAAATTTGAATCGTTTTATAAAAATTATTTTTTTTTAGAATTTTCAGATTTTTAATGACCAAAGTCATTAATTAATTTTTAAGCCACCAAGCTGAAATGCAATACCGAAGTCCGGGCTTCGTCGAAGATTACTTGACCAAAATTTCAACCAATTTGGTTGAAAAATGAGAGCGTGACAGTGCCGCCTCAACTTTCACGAAAAGCCGGATATGACGTCATAAAAGACATTTATCGAAAAAATGAAAAAAATGTCTGGGGATTTCATACCCAGGAACTCTCATGTCAAATTTCATAAAGATCGGTCCAGTAGTTTAGTCTGAATCGCTCTACACACACACACACAGACACACAGACACACAGACACACATACACCACGACCCTCGTCTCGATTCCCCCCTCTACGTTAAAACATTTAGTCAAAACTTGACTAAATGTAAAAAAAGGAAACCATCGGCTTTCGATACATTGATTTCACGGAGGCTATCACCCCGTGTTTGCAAACTGCCAAATGCCAGCATCCCTTTTTTTGACGCTCAAACGGACTCAAGGGTTTTCTTGCGATTTCCGTTGAACTCTTCTCGCTTATGATGAAGTTTTTGCCCTTTAAAGGCATGCTGTACGCGACACGTATTTTTTGGTTTTTTGTTTTAAAGTCCAAGGGACACGTTTTCTAAAAAAGAAAAAGCGTTATGCCTTGTTTTGACAGGACAGGATGCGTGGGCGTTTGATTGCGGTGTAGGTCAAGTGAAAAGTGTGTGTGTGTGTGTGTGTGTGTGTGTGTGTGTGCGTGTGCGTGTGTGTGTGTGTGTGCGTGTGTGGGGGGAGGGGGGCGGGGGCGGGCTTTGAGAAACCATTACAAATGTTGCGACTTCTCTACAAACACACACACACACACACACACACACACACACTCACACACACACACACACACATACACACACTCACACACACACACTCAAACACACACACACACACACACACACACACACACTCACACACACACACACACACTATGCAAACCTGTAATGAACATATGTCAGTATTAAACAATTGGAACAACAACAACAAAAACAACAACAACAACACCGATAACGATCACACCGATAGCACCAATGTAATAACACGAATAAGATAATTGTCTTTGTGAACGAACTATATCTCAAAGTTGTCCCTGTTTAAAAGAAGGAAGAAAGACAAATACACGTTTTGTCCTTCTAAATATTGCACGTTTATCAAACAAAAAAATCAATCCTGGAGAAAATGCCAGTAAAACAAGACTTCGGGGGAACGAGTCTGAAGACTTAAAACATTGTGTACCAAAAAAATGTCTGTGAAACAACCATACAGGGGGAAAAAAGGAACGTAGTTAACAGACAACCTTAAGGGGGCTTGTAAAACGAGCGGTGCCCTGAGTCTCATCGCGTCTGTGATTGGGCCGGAAGTATCAAAGTGCGCATGATTTTGGAAGTTCCTCCACAACTTCCGGTCCCCTAAAAATCTCTTCGACACAGCTTTAATTCGTTCCGAACACTTCTCCTTGCTTGGCCCCAGGCCCCCCCCCCCCCAAGACCCAACCCCACCCCCCCCCCCAACCCTGTCTACCCTTCACCCACCCACCCCCCCCCCCCCCCCCCCCTTCTCAGTCTTCGTCCGCCGCTACAGTGTCCAAAGGTTGGTTCTGAGAGACGGATAAAAAGGTTTATTGTATGCAGTGACGACAAGGAGAGGTTGTCAAAATCTATCATTTGAGCAAATGTGTTCTCTCCTTTATCTCCCTTACCTATCCTTGAATACGCAATTTTTAGATTCGATTTTACGGAGGAAATTGTCAGGGATTTTTAAAATCCCTCGACTATTAAGATGTTGGGGCGGATTACTTTTACTGTTCTTAATTAAGCTGACTGTTACTGGTTTGAAATTTAACACGATGAAATCATCAATGTCGTCTGACTCGATAAACTGATGTCATTTTCTCTAACTAAATAAATGTCAAATGTCAACGTTGTTCAAAATTTCAGAAACAATTTAAAACAGAAAAAGTGGGCTTCTTACTCCAAAATATAATTTAAAGTTGTAACCTGATTGTTATATTAGGAAAACGTAAATCGAACTTTGAATTCTTCTTATTTCCAGTGTAATAAGGGTTAGTAGGACAGGTCTTACACACAGACACAGCAATAAACAAAAAAAGTGCAAAAGTAAAAACCCATCGTAGATATAATGGAAAACTCTCAGTCAAAAGACATAACAGCAAGAAAAATAGCGTTCGGCCAAAAACAAAACAAATCAACAACAACAAAACACACCTAACAAACATAAGAAATTAAATAATCAAAAAGTTTAGAGCAGCCTGTTTGCAACTGAAGTAACAGAAGAGAACCATAAAAGAAAGAAGAAAAAACAAGTATAGAGGCAGTAAGGAATCAAGGATGGGTTCTGAAGAATGGACGAAGAAACAAAACAAAAATATAAGACAGGAATGTGTGTTCTCTAGCCAATCAATATCGTCGATAGAATGGAAAACTCTCAGCCCAAAGACAAACCAGCAAGAAAATAAATGCGTTCAGTAATAAAACCAAAAAACCCACAAACAAAACAACAACTAACAAACAAGGAATCAAGTATGGGTTCTGAAGAATGGACGAAGAAAAAAACAACATTATAAAACAGGAATTTGTGTTCTCAAGCCAATCAATATTTGCCAGTTTACGAATTTGTTCT
This sequence comes from Littorina saxatilis, assembly GCF_037325665.1. Taxonomy (NCBI): domain Eukaryota; kingdom Metazoa; phylum Mollusca; class Gastropoda; order Littorinimorpha; family Littorinidae; genus Littorina; species Littorina saxatilis. Next base: position 3,372 of record NW_027127752.1, on the reverse strand, counting down.
TCCAATTATGTTGTTAGCAAGCTTGCCTAGCGTAGTGCACGAAGTTCACACGTTTTCTCCTCATAATTTACGCAGTCTTGTTTATGTTTTTTTCTCAATTCCGGCTGAGAATACGTTGATATATACATTTGCACACCAGTCTCGACTTCAGCAGAGAAACAATTGCGTTGATATATTAATGTGCACACCTTTCTAGATTCCTCTAAAGTTTCATCTGTATTAAATGTCTCGCCATAAAAACAAATTGCCATAGGAATACGAGCATATACAAGGTATTTTATGATCTTCGGGTGAAATAAACTTTCGCACTTATTTTGAACGCAAACACTTTGACTGTCCTTCAATCGTGATCATAAAAATGTTCGTACCTCCAGTTGGCTTCGTTTTGCAAGATTTTCAGATATGAAAAATCATGCAATCAATGTATTTGCATCGAGAGAAAATTATTACGGGTACTGAAACTTTTGTTAAACAGTCATCAAGAGAATGGTTACAGCACATGCAAACACACGCACGTACTAAGGCATGCACGGGCGCATGCACGCACGCAAGTACGCATTCACGCATTCATATACAAAAAAACAAAACACAATACTGCACACACACAGACATACACACACACACACACACACACACACACACTCACACACACACACACACACACTCACACACTCACTCACACACACACTCACACACACACACACACACACACACACACACACACACACGCGCGCGCGCGCGCGCGCGCTCCTTTCTTATTATATTCCCTATTCAAGAACGACTTCTCTCATTGATTCTTTCTTCTAAGTGCTGATCGATAGCGTTTATTCCTTTTTTTCCGCATACTCTTTTTGCAAAGCGTTATCGACCTGAAACTAGCTGACAACAGTAGGTATCATACGGAATAAATATCCTTGTACCTACGAGATTAAGATGCTTTGAAATGAAAAAGGGGATATCAGACTCATTGTATTGGACGATGAAAGCCGCTTGTTAATGTCAATGCTACTCTTGGTCTCAGGTATACCGGTAGACTGCTTACTAAACACTCTGACATACTGTTGCTGTTGGAGCGCTTATTGTTCTTTGATTTCTGATTTTGTCATGCGCGCTCTGACTCACCAGGTAATGAAACAAATACTCCAAGTGTGCAAAATCCTGCATTGTTGCAGTGTAATCACGCTCTGTTAAAAACTGCAATGTCCTTTCATGTGAAGTGCTTATTGGCAGATTGACATCAAATATGAATGAATCCCATTAAGCCCAATCAAGGACAACCGCTTACTGCAGACGCTGAGAGTCTGTTTTTGAGGGTAAACCCTGTTATCTTAATTGCGCTATTGTAATACTCAAAAGCAAATCTGGTTCTCACCGGTGACGGCATTATTTGTTCCCTGTTTGAAACTGACTGAAACCGCATTTGATTTTTCCGCCAAAAAATCTCCTTAACAATATCGAAGTTTTCGTTCAAAAAGGAGAAGTGATGTATTGTGGGACGTTTGATATTGAGAGGGATATCTGTGTGTCAGTTTTCTGAGTGTTTGCGCTTGTGGCTTGTTCTGTCAATAATAAAGAGATAGGGGATTGCTTTGAAATCCTGGCTAATAAAACAGGACAGCGAACAGACATCCACAAGTATTCTTGCAAAATGAAGGTAACACACAGATTATTTTGTTGAGGGAGATGCATCTTGAAGTGAAACATATATCGTGTGTGTTTGTGGCATCTTTTGCGTTTCTGTTTTTTCTGTCTGTCTGTCTGTCTGTCTGTCTGTCTGTCTGTCTGTCTGTCTCTCTCTCTCTCTCTCTCTCTGTCTCCTCTGTCTCTGTCTCTGTCTCCTCTGTCTCTGTCTCTCTCTGTCTCTGTCTGTCTGTCTCTCTCTCTGTCTGTCTCTCTCTCTCTCTCTGTCTCTGTCTCTGTCTCTGCCTCTGTCTCTCTCTCTCTCTCTCTCTCTCTCTCTCTCTCTCTCTCTCTCTCTCTCTCTCACACACTCCAGATCGCGTGCACAGGAACACCAGCACGAACAAACGAGACTGGCAGTTATATCCCTGGCAAGAAGTTAGCCTGCCAATGATTTTCCCTCCCACTTATACGGGTTTTTCCCCCCGCTATTTCACAGACAAGACATGATAAATATACATAGGCAGTGGTATCAGCGGATCTGCAGAAGTATATTGTGCGAGCTTGTCACACGAAAGCGATGATACGGAGAGCTGCAATAAATCTACCAAAGCCAATAACAGCATCATCGTATACATTACTGTATGCTTCCACGCTTTCGATTGTCAAGAAAAACCACACAGATATGCCATTAGGTTGTCATGTCAAGTTACAGACATTTTTGTTTTTTAAAAAGACGTTAAAAATAAAACAAAAAATGTTACACAAGTTGGCCGAAAAATGACCGAAAAACGCACTAGTTATAAACGACCAAACGTTCGACGGATGGACAGACAGACGGACAGAGGCCTTCTTATAATCTATAATATAGTATATTCTGCTGCGAAATACCACAGCTCTTCTTTGTTTCGTTGGCTGCATATGAATACTCCCTCGTACATGTGAAGGTGATATTTTATAGGGTTGCAATAAATCTGTTGGAGCTAATAACAGCTTCAGTGTCTGTGTGTATACATACATCACCGCAGAAATATTAGTGTTTACGTTCATTAACACATACCTGCTCATGTTGAGAAGTTCAAAACGTCTCCATTGCCCAAAGAGAACTGCAATAAAAGTAATAACGACTTTAGTACAGTTGTACTGCCTGTGATTGCAAATCGTATTACTTCAGAAATGTCACTTATTACTATTTCAAATGCGATACCGTCTCTTGTTGCGAATGTCAACACTTTTCTTGCGTTCATTGCAATTTGACATTTGACGATATTCCTAAAACTAAATACTTTCGATGCACTATAGTTTCTACGGTAGTAAACAATACATTACATGAACAAATGGGCAATTTGAAACTGCTAGATCATGGAGAAACCTAAACCAGATTTGTAGGTAACCAATTAAGAGCCGAAAGAAGAATGATAAAACTGCGCCTAGATTTCGAAATGCATATTGCGAAACAGCAGCTTTGATCGAACACTTTTTGAAGGATTGTCTTTGTAAACAAACAAATAAACAATGACGTTATTTGAACTTGGCATTCCGGATGGTGTGGGTAGTGGGCAACCCATGTGGAAATCAAGAACGCTTTCACGATGTTTATCCCTATTCGGATGGCGTGGTTCGTGTACGACCCATACTATGCAAACAAGCGGTACAGAGTTTATCCCTATTCGGATGGCGTGGTTCGTGTACGACCCATACTATGCAAACAAGCGGTACAGAGTTTATCCCTATTCGGATGGCGTGGTTCGT